>NC_048592.1:8725000-8820000 GCF_013265735.2 Oncorhynchus mykiss
TGTGCGTTACAGAGAGACAGAGAGACAGATAATGTGGGGTGTTTATGAGAATGGTTACCCCTGAGCTCTTTCTGGGGAGCCACCGAGTGTGACTGACGCAAATATTAATCACCGAACACCCCAGGCTTTCTGCAAATTAAAACACCCTTTCTGTTTCAGAAAATGAAAAGGTTGGAACGAGAGGGGAGGGGCTGTTTCATTAGAGCAGGAAACTGTGTCTATTCCATTTAAAAAGTTCATTTTATTCTAAGAATGGCACTTTGTGCCAAGTCTATTAAATGTGTGTGTGTGTGTGTGTGTGTCGGGGGGGGGGGGGGGGGGGGGGTAATGGCTAGAGAGCAGGTTACTTAATGATCAGGAATGTGTAATAACCTGTACTGTGCCGTGTTCAGTCTTTTAAGACACATCATTATGCCAGTGTAGGGAGGTGATTTGCATGTTTTCAAGTTGTAATATGTAAAATGCACCACCACCAATATTTTTACCTTTGACCGGAAATCTCTGGCGTTTTCTGTCGATTCCATTTTCACAAATCGGGGGATTTTAAAATACGCCATTGCAGATGTCAAGTTGATGAATATCCCTATATGCCTGTGACATCTTTAGAATGGTTTGGTCCTGTATTCATTTGTCCTGTCATGTATTAAGCACCATGTGGGTTAGGGTGTAGGGTGTAGGGTTTGATTTGGGATTGGGCTGGACAGAACGGTCGCTCCCCGTTCTGCTCACTCTTTATCTCATCCTAGAACTAGCCCACTCTGTGATAATTACCTACTGCCGCTACTGCCGCTAAAGGGGGTAGCTGCAGTGGGTGTTTTGAGGGCCATTGGGTTGTGTTTGTGGATCTCTCATTAGAGATCATTGAAGAGAAGGAGTTTGCTATTTTCATCATGACTGTCCATCCCAGGACCTCTCCAGTCCAGATCACTGTGTGTGTGTGTGTGTGTGTGTGTGTGTGTGTGTGTGTGTGTGTGTGTGTGTGTGTGCGTGCGTGCGCGTGCGTGTCCGAGGAATCATATAATAGCTCTCATAATGGGATTTCTACATAACCAGGTCTCCATTAGTGAAAGGAAATTACTCTAATTATTCAACCCTTCAGCACCCACACGCACCCCTACACACTTCTCTACACACACACACACACACGCGCACATGCACATACGTGCGCGCACACACACACACACACACACACACACACACACACACACACACACACACACACACACACACACACACACACACACACACACACACTCCTCTCCCACACACACCTCTCAAAACCGACCTTCAAAGCTTGAAGTCAAAAAGACTTCTCTCATTCACAGCACCTCCAACAACCGCAATTACTCTGTGACCGTAATAGCACCTTCTAGCCATAATGTCAAGGCTATGAAAGGAGCATGTGTGTGCACATGTGTCCCTGGGACACTAATGGCTATGCCTTAAAAATGGCTGCAGGAGATACGCTCCCGAATGGCGCAACAGTCTAATTGCAGTGCCAGAGGCATCACTACAGACCCTGGTTTGATCCCCAGCTGTATCACAACCAGCCGTGATCGGGAGTCCCATAGAGCAGCGCACAATTGGCTCTGGGTTATGGGAGGGTTTGGCCAGGGTAGCCTGTCATTGTAAAATAAGAAGCTTTTTTTCTCTGACTTGCCTAGTTAAATATAAAAATATGAGCACAATCTCAGGACTGCTGGCAGCTGGAAAGAGACCCAACAAAATAAATAAAGTGAGAATAAAAAGACGGGGGGAGAAGAAGAAAAGAAAGTGACAGTGACAATTGTCTGTTGATCTTTGTGGTTATGTGTGTTTTGTCTCTCCGTGTGTCTCTGTGTCCTGCTGACAGACTGGCCCACTGACTGACTCTACAGCAGTATGAAACTGATTCTCCACGCTGCAGCGTGCTGCCACACACACTTTACCCGCCTGCCACTCACCCACCGCACAGTCATATAAACACACACACACGCACACACACACACACACACACACACACAAGAATGCACACACACACACACAAGAATGCACACACACAAGCGCGCACGTGCATACACACTCTCAGCCTATGACACTGTATCTGTTTATCTGTGCCTGGGGAAATCTATGGCTACGATACCCCATGAGCGGAGCACTGAGTGTGTCTGTCAACATTACTCCTCCTAAAGAAAGAAGAAAACAAAGATTTAAAAAAAAAGAAAGGTTTGAAGGAACATTTCACGGAGCTCATTGATTCCAAGCACATCGAAGGACAAACCAAATATCAATACAGATTCACTCGCAATAGCCACAGGTGTCAGTAACAGGTAAAAGTATAACAGTGACCGTTCTGTAGAATGGAGTACAATGCTCAGTAACAGAAGCACAGTGAGATGACATCACATTCTATAACGTCCAGCATTCTCCCTGCCTGGAAATTAGTTCCAGAACCTTTGGCAGACTTCCACAACATTACAGTTTAAAGATGAAGTAGAAGAGAATCAATTCCCCTCCCTTCTCATCTCCTCTCCCCACTTTAACACAGATTTACTGCCTACGTTATGACAGGAGACGATAAAGGAAGCCATATATTGCAACTGTCTGCCAATGAACATGCTACCAGTCTCTGCAAGCAATCAAATATAGTGTACAGTAAAGAGAGTCCTATCCCTCCCCTCCATTCCCCTCTCTCTGTCTCTGTCTCTGTCTCTGTCTCTGTCTTTCTCTCTGTCTCTCTCTGTCTCTGTCTCTGTCTCTGTCTTTCTCTCTGTCTCTCTCTGTCTCTGTCTCTGTCTCTGTCTCTGTCTTTCTCTCTGTCTCTCTCTCTCTCTCTGTGTGCGTTGGCATTTGTTGGTGTGTGTGTAAGCATGTGTGTGTGTGTGTGTGTGTGTGTGTGTGTGTGTGTGTGTTGACAACACCTGTCATAACTGTAGAGGATTATGAGGTACACTGTGTATCGGTAGAGCCACTCTGCATCTTGGCCTTGTATCAAAGAGAAAAGGATGACTGACAGTATAAACAAACCAGTTAAATCTTTACTGTAAATCAACCAGGATGCAGTATATAAAACACAACCAGGAAATATTTTGCATCTAGAATTTGGTTTATTCTGAATATGACTGATATATACTGTAGCTTGTATCTGCCAGGAGCTACACTGCATTGTGTTGGGGCAGCAGGTAGCCTAGTGGTTAGCGTGTTGGGCCAGTTACCGAAAGGTTGTTAGCACGAATCCCCGAGCTGACAAGGTAAAAATCTGTCTTTCTGCCCCTGAACAAGGCAATTAACCCACTGTTACTAGGCCATCATTGTAAATAAGAATTTGTTCTTAACTGACTTGCCTAGTTAAATAAAGGTTCAATAAAATAAGTAATATAATGGATGTGAATATGGAAACTGTTAAACAACCTTTGGTCTTGTCTCCACAGCTTCTGTAGTTAAGTCCATAATTATTGGCACCCTTGA
Organism: Oncorhynchus mykiss; assembly: GCF_013265735.2. Classification (NCBI taxonomy): domain Eukaryota; kingdom Metazoa; phylum Chordata; class Actinopteri; order Salmoniformes; family Salmonidae; genus Oncorhynchus; species Oncorhynchus mykiss. The sequence goes on from NC_048592.1 coordinate 8,728,448, forward strand.
TGAAGATGAGCAAAAAATACTGTATAAAATAAATAATTAAAATACTGAGCTATATTGTATGGTCTAAAAACTCAAAAAATATATTATTTTATACTGATACAATTGCTCAGAGAAAGAGATTTTGTTTAGCAAGTAAGGGGTCAAAATTATTATTGGCACCCTGTTTTAAATACCTTTCAATACCTCACCTTGCGAGGATAACGTCATCTATCCTTTTTCTAAAATGTTTATTGTGATTGGAGAACTTATTGGGAAGAAATCGTAGACCATTGCTTCATACAGAATCTTTCCAGATCCTCGAAATCCTCAGTCTGCATTTATGAGCGGCCCTCTTCAATTCAAACCACAGGGTTTATTTATTTAACCTTTATTTCAAAGGCTTTTAAGTCCAAATTTAGATTTTGTGGCCAAGTAACCATTTCTTTGTGGATTTTGATGTGTGCTTGGGGTTATTATTTTCAAAACCTGTAATACATTTTGAATGCCGTTGCTAGTACAACGACATTTCAGCCAAAAACCTGGTTGCCTCTGAAAGATTCTGCATGGAGGAATGGTCTGAGATCCCTCCCAATGTGTTCTCCAAGGAAACATTTTAGAAAAAGCTTTAGTGTGTATTGCAAGGTGTGGTATTGAAAGGTAATGAAAACAGGCGTGCCAATAACTTTGACTGCTATCTTTTATACATTTCCCATATTTGTGTGACCAATACAATATAGCTCAGTATTTGTAGAATTTATTTGATAGTCTTTTTTTCTCATCTTAATCAAGGGTGCCAATCATTTCGGACCTCACTGTATAGGGGTGAATACTCCTGCTCGTTTCTCTATCCCCATCTGCCCTCTCTCCTCTGCTCTCCGTCTGTCTGTCTCCTCTGCTCTCTGTCTGTCTGTCTCCTCTGCTCTCTGTCTGTCTCCTCTGCTCTCTGTTTCCTCTGTCAGTCTGTCTCCTCTGCTCGCTGTCTGTCTGTCTCCTCTGCTCTCTGTCTCCTCTGCTCTCTGTCTGTCTGTCTCCTCTGCTCTCTGTCTGTCTGTCTCTCTCCTCTGCTCTCTGTCTGTCTCTCCTCTGCTCTCTGTCTCCTCTGTTAGTCTGTCTCCACCGAGTCGTAAATAAACACACGTGCACGCAGTTATGCATGTACCCACCAAAGCAGACCCTGGTTTGAAACGAGGCATCGGCAACAACTGTCACGCCCTGATCTGTTTCACCTGTCCTCGTTATTGTCTCCACCCCCTCCAGGTGTTGCTTGTTTCCCCAGTGTATTTATCCCTGTGTTTCCTGTCTCTGTGTGCCAGTTTGTCTTGTATGTTTCCAAGTCAACCAGCGGTTTTCCCTACATTCTCCTGCTTTTTACATTCTCCTTTTTCAAGTCCTCCCGGTTTTGACCCTTGCCTGTTTGTGGACTCTGTACCCGCCTGCCTGACCATTCTGCCTGCCTTGACCACAAGCCTGTCTGCCACTCTGTACCTCCTGGACTCTGATCTGGTTTTGACCTTTCACCTGTCCACGACCATTCTCTAGCCTACCCCTTTGGATTAATAAACATTGTAAGACTCCAACCATCTGCCTCCTGTGTCTGCATCTGGATTTCGCCTTGTGCCTTGATGACAACACTCACTAAAAAAAAACCAATCAGCCCAGGGCAAACCATTGAATGTGTCATCTCAATAACAGATCTGTATGGCCTGAGCACTGTCCTGGAGCCACTGAAGTGTCTGTTGAGCACTGCCTTGGAGCCATGGACACGTCGATGTGTTCCTTTACTCATTACCCACCCATAGTCTCCTGGTTGGCTCTATCGAGCGATGTGTGTGTGTGTGTGTGTGTGTGTGTGTCAGTGTGTTATTGTGCCTCTAACAACCTCTTGGACACTGCAGAGGGAGTCTTGTTTTTAACGTCCATAGAGCCAGTTTCTGTCATTGTTAACTTGTGTGTGTGTGTGTGTGTGTGTGTGTGTGTGTGTGCTCCCTCATCTCCACATGTCCCACAGAGGTTGATTAGCCGCAGTCTGTGTCTGTACGTGTGTGTGAGCGGGCCTCAGATGCTGCAGGGGGGCAATTTGTAGTGTTTGAAGTGGAGATGCAGGAAATCAAGATCTGACTGCTGGAGACCCAGAGATTCTAGGACCATGACACAACAGACTCCAGTGGCTGTGGAGGAGACAAATACAATGAGAGGACCTCTCTCTGTCTCTGTCTCTGTCTCTCATCTTCTCTTTTATCACTCTGTCCGTGTGGCAGAGAAAGAGAAAAAAATACGTTTTTTTCCCCCCTTTCTCCCTTTTTTTGCCCCCCCCCCCCCCCCCCCTCTGTCTCCATTATAAACACATAACTGCACGGAAGACGCACCCACACACCATAGGAGACTCATTGGGGGTCTGTTGATGTGAAGAGGCCGTGGGAAAGAGGATTAGATCAGTAATGGCATTCTCATTATACTGAGTTCTCTCTCTTAGCGTCTGATAAACAGTCAGGGGGTTCAGTTGGTGCTGCCGGGGCAATCTGGAGGAGGTTGTGTGTGTGTGTGTGCACGGGCGTGCGTGTGCTTTTGGTTGATAAGGTCAGCTGTCAGTCTAAAATCAGATCACACATGCTGTATGTAAATACCTAATGAGCTTGTGTCCTACGGAGCCGCCGGTTGTCAGCCGTTTGCGGTGAAGAGCGCATCATTACGACAACAGGTTCATTTCACACACACACAAACCTCTGTCACACCAACGGAAACATTACCTGGAAACTGTGTGTGTCCACGATGTTGTGTGTGTGCGTGCGTGTTCTCTGTCTAAATGACATTCATCTTAAATAATAGCTAGAGATCTGGTACAGTGTTCACGTTTGTCATCATCTCTTCCAGTGATGAGCTTCCTGTGAGTGTCAGCGAGACATTCTAAGCCCAACGAAAACACAGATCTACAATGAGACGTCATACCCGCTGAACAAAAATACTAAGAGAGCACATTGTGAAATCATCTGCCATTTCCTGGGCCGTTGGAAATATAGACGGACCAGGTGAAAGCTCTGATGCCTTATTGATGTCGCTTGTTAAATCCACTTCAATCAACGTTGATGAATGGGAGGAGACAGGTTAAAGAATGATGATCGGTAAAGATTTTTGAGCCTTGAGACATGCATTGTGCGTCTGTGCAATTCAGAGGGCGAACGGAAAAGACAAAATATTTAAATGCCTTTTGAACAGGGTGTGGTAGTAGGTGCGAGGCGCACCGGTTTGTGCCAAGAACTGCGACGCTGCTGGGTTTTTCACGCTCAAACGTTTCCTGTGTGTATCAAGAATGGTCCGCCACCCAATGGACATCCAGCCAACTTGACACAACTGTGGGAAGCATTGGAGTCAACATGGACCAGCATCCCTGTGGAACGCTTTCAGCACCTTGTAGAGTTCATGTCCCGACGTATTGATGCTGTTCTGAGGACAACTCAATAGTAGAAAGGTGTTCCTGGTGTACTCAGTGTAGAATGCTGTAATGGAATGCAGCTAAAACCTGTCAGTAAAATGACTACAGTTATGACAGATGCCAAGTCCTCCATAGCTCTGGCCTGATGTATTCATTTTAACTACAGAGGGAGGGAGGGAGGGAGGGGGGGAAAGCCATTGCCAAAAAAATGAGCTGGTCTAAATGAAGATGAATGGGGGCATTTTGGATTGAAGGTGATATTTTATTTAGGATCAGACTATTCCATTGGGTAATGCCATAGCCTCTCCAAACAACATGACAGCACTGGGAAATGGATATTGATTATAAAAGGTTGTTGCTTTCCACTCTCTCTTTCTCTCTCTCTTCCCGCCATCTCTCTCTCTCGCGCGCGCTCATTCTCGCTCTCTTCCCGCTTTCTCCCTCTCGCTTTCTCGGCTCTCCGTCTCTTTCGCTCTCTCCCTCTCTCACCTTGCCTTCCCCAGCTCATCTTCCCTCTCCTTCTTTTCCCCTCCCTTATCCCTGCTCCGTCCCTTCTCTCTCTCTCTCCCTCCCTTCTCTCTCTCCACTCTCCCCATTTCCCCCTTTCTCATCTCTCTCTCTCCGTTTTGTCATAGCGTGGGATGTGGCATAAAGCATGATGGATGACCAAAGCTGATTTAAGGGCAGAGCATCCCCAGCGTCAGAGGCACAGGGTCTGAGGACACCTGACCCAATCTCTATCTCCCTGTTCATGCAATCCCACGGATATCGCTATTGATTCACAGCACTACAGCCTGGCCATGAAAATGGACCTGAGATCAGATAATTCAATCATAAGAGACCAGAGCTTTGAATATTTCCTTTAGAGGCTAAATCTGGAAATGGTCAGCACAGAAATATCAGGAAAGCACATGTTCCTCTAGCGGAAAAGTGTGGGCAGCCATTCATTCCCTTTACCAAACAGTGCTGGTTGTGTGTGTGTGTGTGTATGCTTGCTTGTGTGTGGTCTTTAGTACTCAGCTAAGGTCTCTAATTACGCAAATGTAGCTCTCTGAACGTCCTCTTGTTCTGTGTGTGTGTGTGTGTGTGTGTGTGTGTGTTTGCAGAACTACATTTTTATACTGTATGTGTGTTTGAATTAGTGTTAGGTGGTAGCTATACTTTGGCCTGTGTGTTGCAGCCTGCTGGTGCTACGGTATAGTCCGTCACAGAGATCTAAGGTCTCCAGCTGTTGAACAGATGGAAGGTTGGATTTCCATACAGTATTATCCCACACCATGAGCACTGCAGAATACCAACCAGAATACCAGCCTCTCTACCCCTCTCTCTCTCCCCCCTCTCTCTCTCCCCATCTCCCTCTCTCCCCGTCTCCCTCTCTCTCCGTCTCCCTCTCTCTCTCTCCCCCGTCTATCTCTCCCCCGTCTATCTCTCTCCCTCCCTCACTCTGTCTCCCTCCCTCTCTCTGTCTCCCTCCCTCTCTCTGTCTCCCTCCCTCTCTCTGTCTCCCTCCCTCTCTCTGTCTCCCTCTCTCTCTCTGTCTCCCTCTCTCTCTCCCCCCGTCTCTCTCTCCCCCTCCCTCTCTCTGTCTCCCTCCCTCTCTCTGTCTCCCTCTCTCTCTCTGTCTCCCTATCTCTGTCTCCCTCTCTCTGTCTCCCTCTCTCTCTCCCCCCGTCTCTCTCTCCCCCCGTCTCTCTCTCCCCGTCTCCCTCTCTCTCCGTCTCCCTCTCTCTCTCTCCCCCGTCTATCTCTCCCCCGTCTATCTCTCTCCCTCCCTCACTCTGTCTCCCTCCCTCTCTCTGTCTCCCTCCCTCTGTCTCCCTCCCTCTCTCTGTCTCCCTCCCTCTCTCTGTCTCCCTCCCTCTCTCTGTCTCCCTCTCTCTCTCTGTCTCCCTCTCTCTGTCTCCCTATCTCTGTCTCCCTCTCTCTGTCTCCCTCTCTCTCTCCCCCCATCTCTCTCTCCCCCTCCCTCTCTCTGTCTCCCTCCCTCTCTCTGTCTCCCTCTCTCTCTCTGTCTCCCTATCTCTGTCTCCCTCTCTCTGTCTCCCTCTCTCTCTCCCCCTGTCTCTCTCTCCCCCCGTCTCTCTCTCCCCCCTCTCTCTGTCTCCCTCTCTCTCTCTGTCTCCCTCTCTCTCTCTGTCTCCCTATCTCTGTCTCCCTCTGTCTCCCTCTCTCTGTCTCTCTCTCTCTGTCTCTCTCTCTCTCTGTCTCCCTCTCGCACACACAGATCCCATCATGATAACCTTTAACAGGGAGACCTACTTAATGCCCGTGATCATGTCATTTGACAAGACCAATTCATGTGAACGTATAGACAGTGATCAATATCATTGATCTTGGGCAATTTCATAATTGCTGAGAGGTTAAAGGTTAAATGAGTTGAGGAGCATATTAAGAAGCCATTAACACCCCAGGCTTCGGTTTCCCAAAAGCATCTTGAGGCTAAGTTTACCGGGAGCCTTAAGATGCTTTTATCAAACCGAGCCCGGCACGCTCTTTTCCTCTCTTCCTCTCTTCCTCTCAGGGATCATTTACTCTGATATTTGTTTTAAGTGCCTGATCAGAACACTATCCAATATGGTACCCTTCCAGGTAGAGCAGATGAGGTAAAATCCTCACTCTAGTGGCTACTCTAACCGGTAACAATTTGTATATCAATTAGTGATAGTAACATCCTCATCTGGTTAGGTCCCTCTTGTATGAAGCTCCATTTAAACAGGGAGTCCCGTTAAGACCAAGGTCTCTTTCGCGAGGGGTTCCCTGGCTTTAAACAATTACACACAAGAGAATACAACACACACTTTTCTGCAGAACTTGACCCCTTTTAAACATTGTCAAGCAAACGCCAAAATACATGCGATTCACCTTTGATGTGTGTATGTGTGTTGATGGTTTGGTGTCTGTGTCTCAGTTAGCTCTACGGATTTCTGTATTTGCCAATCTGACAAACGATTGTGACATCGCACGTTCGCTGGTTTAGATGGTCCCATTTACCCTCTTTATCGTGCTAAACCTCAAAAGAACAAGGCAAATAGTAACCCATGTTTACTGTATATTTGAATGCATTGACGTTGGATTGATTTTGATGATTTGATTGACTGGGTTAAACCGCACGTGGAAAAGGGCATTTAAAATGATTGAGGATAAGACAAATAGGTCCTTTGAGCCACTGACAGTTGTACTAAAATCAAGAGGCATAAGTTACATTCTTCAACAATCAATGGGTATTTTTAATTGAAAAGGCCTTAGTAAATATATATTTTAGTCCTTTGGTTACATACAGAAAAGACATCCTCGACAATACACACAAAGAAACAGAGAGACAATTGTTCAGTATGATAAAATTGGGAATGTTTGATTAAAGCTACAATGTGGAACTTTCGGGGCAGCCCGGCCAAATTCATCTAGAAGTGTGAGCTATAGAGCTTTCATTCTCGTTGAAAGCAAGTCTAAGAAGCGGTAGATCTGCTCTACGTGCTCCATTTGTATGCTTCCCGCTCTTATGTTTAGTGTTTGTGTCTTTTACTTTCGGTTTTGTACACCAGTTTCAAACAGCTGAAAATAAAATATTTTTTATTGTGCCGGTTTAGACGGTACACATTGTACTCTTGTTTCGTCACGTAAAAACGAAGTCAGGTGAACTACTAGAACTTTAGCAACCAGGAAATGAGTGATTTCTGCACGGTGCACCTTTAAGATCGGAAGGTTAAGGTGAATTGTAGATTATACCATTCAGAGGAGTAGCTTGGAAGATTTATGTAGGCTTGTTTCTTTCTTTTTCTCTGTTAACCTGGCTGTCAGTGTCCCACCTGTCCTCAATCACGCCTTATAACGTCCTTAGTCTCGTAATCTCCCTGCACTGGCCGCACGCCTGTGGATGAAAGAGACACAATTAATACTGTTATAAAATCATCGCTGCCTTTTGTCAAGCTGTGTGTCTTTGTTCATGTTATCATGAGGAAGTTGTTCATTAGGCTGTCGTATACGTCGATGAATTAGAGTCGTAGTCATTCGGGAATCCATCACCAGAGCATTTTGTGAAGGTAATGATATGGCATTTTGTTTAAATAAACTCGCCAAAGAAAAGTGTGGCTCATGTCCGGGAAGTGACACATGAAATGTGTATATAATCTCAGCTTCTCGTCTGGCCCAATGCCTCCTCCAACATGTTCTTTAGCCTGTCAGTGAGTTGCCCCGACAACCACAGATCTTGGATGAGGGTCAGTGTGGGCAGAAGTGGTTGCTGTAAAAACATGAATTGTTAAATGCAAAAAAAAGTTCTGTTTCAATAGAGAGAGAAAGCTTCACAATGTAGCTTGATAGATGTGCACGTAGCCTCGCTACGCTCTTTGCGAATAAGCAAACACGTTTGCAGAGGTGGTCATTAATTAAGAGAACTGAAATAAGCCTACAGCCCCACCTTGATAACTCACACCTCAATAAGTCACAGATTTGGCTAACTCAAGGTTGTGGAGACAGGTCCCAAATGTGTAGGCGTAGCCAGTTTTAACCAGCTAACAGTTGAATTGAACGAGTGCTATCATAGTCATTATTTCTGTTACCTGCGGAAAACATGGTGCACAAAAGGAAGCTACTGAAAATGCCCCCTAATGCTGCTGTGTGAAGTTAGAACGACAGACCCGTCAGAGGTGAAAGGGTTTCCTCTCCATTCATCTCCCTCGGTTCCTCCATTCCAGAGTGATTGCGCCGATCCTGTCAGCACCTGCCTTTATATTGCTCTGGATATCTGTGGTATGGGAAAAACAAACTATTTCCTGCCACCATCTCCTCTATCTTCTCCAGCAGCTCTGTGACCTGAGTGCCATCGCCACTGGTCTTATTGTTGAGAACATGATACCTGTTCCCACACTTCTCAACAAGCCACTGGAGAGCTTTTCCTTCACTCTCAATGTGTTGCTCAATGGATATGTCCCCACGCAATAGCGTGTCTCCAGACTCCCTCTCCAAACGTAGCCATGTTCTCGTGCATGTTCTGTTTTTTGTTCTTCGGTGAATGTCGTGTCTGCAGGGACCACCAGGAGGATCGCACGGGGTGCCCGGAGAGCCCAGAGACACTCCTTTCAAGATCTCATCTTTGACCTTGTTGCGTGGTAATTGGGCTGGGAGGTATTTCCAACAGCCTGGTGTATCTACCACGGTGACTTGCCTCCCAGCCACCTCACCAGTATGTCTTGTACATGTCTTAGTTTGTCTTCCAGGACCAAACTCGTCTGTGTCTAACATGGTGTTTGCTGCAAAACCTTTTCCGGCAAAGACCCAACTCAGCTGTAAAATGTGGATTTTCGACAGATTATGTGCACCACCACCTAGATAGAGTAAAAGGGTTCCTATGTTCCCTGGGGATGCATTAAATGTTTTTTGTCTTTGTTACCCTTGTGCTGACACTGTTCCTGTCTCGTTCCATATTAAATGTTTGACTCCCCGTACCTGCTTTGTCTCTTCAGCGTCATTCCATGTGACAGAATGCATCAGCCAACATACTAAGCATCGGGGAGTACTGGCGTTCCAGTTTGTGGTGACGTCGGCTCTGGGTCGCCGTCGATGGAACCGGGGGGTGCCTAGCCAGCTCATCGGGCTTCCACGCCCTAGTTGGCTCGAGAGGTTTCCTTGCCCCGGTTGGCTCGGAAGGCGCCCATCTCAGGTCGGGCCTCAGCCGGATCGTCGGGTCTTGTTTGCCCAGCCGGCCCAGGAGTTTTTTTTGTTTGTTTTGTTGGTGACGTCGGGGTGGATTCTGCTGCCGATGGAACCGGGGTGTATAAGCCAGCCCGTCAAGCTTCCACGCCTCGGTTGGCTCAGCAGGTTTCATTCCACGTCACGCTCCACTGGATCATCGGGCTCCCTCGTTGCAGCCATATCGACAGGCCCCCATGCCTCAGCCGTATCATCAGGCCCCCATGCCTCTGCCGTATCATCAGGCCCCCATGCCTCAGCCGTATCATCAGGCCCCCATGCCTCAGCCGTATCATCAGGCCCCCAAGCCTCAGCCGTATCATCAGGCCCCCATGCCTCAGCCGTATCATCAGGCCCCCATGCCTCAGCCGTATCATCAGGCCCCCATGCCTCAGCCGTATTATCAGGCCCCCATGTCTTGGCCGGTTCGCCCAGGTGGGACGCCTGGTGGCGCCCTTAGAGGGGCGGGTACTGTCACACCTGCTCCCGCTCTTCCCCCCTGGCGCTTGAGGGCGCCAGGCTGCCCTGCATCACGCACTCCTGCCATCATCCATTACGCACTACGCACACCTGCCTTCCCTCGTCACGCACATCAGCGATATTGGACTCACTCATCATCCGTTTATTACCTCCCCTATATTTGTCAGTTCCCTGCTCTGCTCCCTGGGGATGCATTCATTGTTTTTTGTCTTTGTTACCCTTGTGCTGACACTGTTCCTGTCTCGTTCCATATTAAATGTTTGACACCCCGTACCTGCTTAGTCTCTCCAGCATCATTCCATGTGACAGATACACATAGGTATATCCATAGTACTTCACATTAAAGGGACAATGCAATCAAAAACGTGATGTTCCAGTTATTGTTTGTGATATTTCCACACTATGAGGTCAAAATAACATTATGAAATTGTAATAATTATAATCAAGAGCTTTTGGAGAAGAAAAAGCACCTGGAATTTCAGCCTGCTCTGGTGGGAAGGTGTTTTTGTCCCACAACATGACATCCAGGGGTTGGAATGGTTCAGGAAACAGAACCGAAAAACGTTTTGATAACTTAATCTTTAAGAAACAGAAACGGGAACCAGCCATTTTTTTTCTAGTCCAACAAAAAAACACAACGAAGAGCCTAAGCAAAGCCCGGACTCTGTCACTCAGAAGCTTCTTCCAGTGTCTGCCTGCAAGCTGCAAATCTTTTCTAGTGTGTGCGTGTTTAGGCTAACTGCCCCTCTGCCCTCTGAATCATAGGCTACTGCACTGACGTTACAAGCGTGATTCAGAAGCTAGGGAAGGAGATTTCTAATTAGCTAGAGAAGAATGGATACATTTTTGCAATGCTAGTTAACCTTTTACTGCAGTGGGCTAAACCACGGTCACACAACGTTTCTTTGTAGTCTTAAATTTACAAAAGTACACAACTTACACACAAATTTCAGGTCTGCTGAGCGCAAACTTGAATGTAGTGAAAATGTTGTTCAACTTGCGGTGGTTTACTGTAAAAACGTTGTTCAACTTCTGGCAGGAGTTTACTGTAAAAACGTTGTTCAACTTCTGGCAGGAGTTTACTGTAAAAACGTTGTTCAACTTCTGGCAGGAGTTTACTGCCAGCACTGAGGCTGTAACCCTTTAAGTTAGTTTTGCCAGTGGTCAAGCAGGCTACTGTGGCTATTTGATCACAATGTAGGGCAACCAGAGTGGCCTACCATCAAAAACAACGGAGAAAATACATCCCATAACATTTTAACATGGAAATAGTTGTTCTATCGTTCAGCCTGCAGTAGCAGCCAATGTGTGGTGGTCAATGTAAGCCTACATTCCATGAGACTTTTGGAAAAAACATGCAGGGCTTGACATTAAGCAGGTGACTGAAAATGATGTTGTGATGTTTGATGCAAGAAACCACTTTACAAAATAAAATAGTATTATTCCCATACCATTATCACAGAGAATTGGGCAGATTATGCTACCTTCTGCCTATTGGCTACTTAGCTTATTCAAGAATGTCTCAAAATACAACACTGCCCCTTCAAGACAAAAGCTATTTACCTGGCTCGCTTTTCAAAGATGTCTAGAAATGCACACGTGTTATTCTGTTGTAGGAAGCAATCACTCCCCCATTGCTGACTACAAAGTATATATTATTGGGCTAATAACTCACTAACTAGCAAAGGGTATGAATAAATCTACAAATGTGCACACATGGCTACATGTAGCTCTCGCTTTGATCTCAAAACAAGTGCATCTACTCACTACCGCTCATGCTGTAAACACAGTCCAGTTCAAAGTTAATGGTACAGATCCATATATGGCAATGGTATATTTTTATTAAAGGGAAAGGGGTATACCTAGTCAGTTGTACACCTGAATTCACTCAACTGAATTGTGTCTTCCGCATTTAACCCAACCCCTCTGAATCAGAGAGGTCCTGGGGATTGCCTTAATCGACATCATCGGCCCCCCAGGGAACAGTGGGTTAACTGCCTTACTCAGGGGCAGAATGACCGGTTTTTACCTTGTCAGCATAGGAATTCGATCCAGCAACCTTTCAGTTACTGGCCCAACGCTGTTACACTACCTGCGGGACTAGGGACATTCAAAGTGCATATAGGCCTACTGCAGCTCTGATTGGTTATGGCGCACCGGTCGCCGTGGTGCCTGTCAATGCAATAGAATCCTACTCCGATGTGGTCCTGCCTACAACAAATCTCCTGCCTAGATTTTCTTGTTTTGGTATGATGCATTGAAAGTGGATAATATTGAATTGATTCGATCATAATTCCCACAGTAAAGGGAAACATTGATAGTGTTAACTAACAGGGAAACCTCTAGAAAGTTGAATCTTGTGCTTTTCGTGCACGGGCTGATATTTCTTCTGCGTGGCAGCCCTGGGGAGCTGAATGTAAGCTAAATGTAAAAATAAATAAAAAAGGTTGATTTAACAGGTTTAAAAAAGGAACAGAGGGGAACTATATAAACTGTTACTTTTTGGGGGGGTTGGAACCGGTTCAGAACTATATTTAGCTGGTCGGGAATAAAGGAACGGACAGAAGAAAAGAGTGGTTCTGTTCAGAACGAAACAATTGGAAGATGACATCACAATCTGATTTGATTATTCTGACCCAATGACCAGTCATCTTTTATTTGCTTACTTATCCTTTTCGTTTAAAGGGGTAAAGGGGTAGGCTTAGTGTCTAGACGATCCTAGCCGCCATTCAGGGCTGTGTATTTCAATATGTTTGTAACAATACTCCCACACGATCTACTGAGCATGTCAATGGCAAAAAGAGGATCAAGGAAATCAATTATAATGAACACTAACTGTTTTCTTAGACATACAGTGATGATTTTGAAATACAATTTTAAAGACTATGGGGCTTTAAGTACTATGGTTCTTACTTAATTTTAGAGGAGTGGCTGCGTTTCTGAGGTTCGGTTAACCTTTTGCACGTGTTAGCATGTGCTATACATAAATCTTACACAACATTCAACATTCCAAAAGGTTCAACAGTGGACTAATGAAAAGAATACCAAAATATTGTTTTTGAGTGGATTTTCCCTTAAACTTTAAACCTAGTAATGACTAGTCAATCACACCTTGATAATACACACGTTTGTTGATATCTCAAAAGAGACATTTAGTCTATACAAAGTGGCTAATGTTTAAGGGACAAGCCTTTGAGAAGTGCTTTCAGTGTTTTAATTTGCTCCTGTGCTCTCAAGGACCTCTCTCTTCCTTCCATCAAATTTCTCTTCATCTCCTCTTCCTGTAATTGTGATCTCTCAATTTGAAATTGGCGGACGCTGTTTCCAGCCACCATCTCCTCTATCTTCTCCAGCAACTCTGTGACCTGAGTGCCATCACCCCTATCCTTGTGGCTGAGAACATGATACCTGTTACCACATTTCTCAACAAGCCATTCATTGATGTTTGTGTTTCCCAGACATTCTCCCTAGGTAAACAGAACAATAGCGTTCCTCCACTGCTCTTTTGTAGGAATGTGTGAACGATCAGTCCACCTCAACCAAGGATGAAAGCATGGAGTCCAGGGAAACATAGAGACACTGTGCTGCAGTCCACATTTTACAAGCTCACTGGTATCACGCAAACACAACTCTCTCCACCAGCCAGGACTGTCAGCCAGAGTGATCCTCCTCCCACTGAAGTTCCCCTCTTTAATCTCACATGGGGCAGTGCTTCTGGCAGCATCGAAGGCCTCTCTGCCTTAGAATGAAGGCCTCTCTGCCTTAGAATGATCTTTCCGACTGAACTCTTACCAGACCGGTTTGAAGCCAGCAACATAGCCCTCAGCTCTGAAAGAGAGAGAGAAAAAAATGTGGCACTCGCAAACTAAAGAAATAATGTAATGTAAACAAATCCCTTTTGGCTCATGGAAGCTAATACAGTCAGTCTCTCGAGGCCATCCTTCCAAATCTCTGACTTGACTATTGGACGGGCTTTCTTTGTGGCCTTATTAACACTTTAATTTCATTGGCTCTGAGTAAATGATGTTAAGAAAAATATTTCCTTGTTGTCCTATTTGTTTTTCCTTGATTGGTCGATGTAGGTGCGCCCCCAGTCCAGAGCTCATCCGGTCAGTACCGAGATGACGGTGGCAACCATGTATCTTCCGGAAACAGCCCTGGCGTAGCGAGCGAGGTACAGGTCGCATTGTAGAAGGAACCCCTTGCATCTTGCTGGTGCGCTGTTAAAGCGCTCCAGGAGGGACAGGGGTATTCCACAGACCAGCTCCGATGGAACGGAGGTAGGTTGCGGTGTGGCAGCTGGTACCGGAATTGGTGCTGGAGACTGGAGGGACTGCACGCTCCCCTCCAAGCGCAGAATGGTTACCAGCACACTGAGAGACAGTCCTCGTGGTGTTGTACTGTCCCTACAATGGTTGCCAGCTCGGTCTTTTCTGCTGTCTCCATTTTGCGGGTCAGTTATTGTCACTGTCACGGCCTGACCATAGAGAGCCCTCGGGGTTCTCTATGGTGTTTTAGGTCAGGGCGTGACTAGGGGGTGTTCTAGTATTGTTATTTCTATGTCGGTGTATTTTGTATGGTTCCCAATTAGAGGCAGCTGATTATCATTGTCTCTAATTGGGGATCATACTTAAGTTGTCCAGTGTTCCCAGCTGCGTTGTGAGATATTGTTTTTGTTAATGTATGTGGAACTCAACTCACGCTGCGCCTTGGGCCATTCCTATCGACGATCGATGTTGGGAGTCACGCTGGTATAAAGGATTTGGAGACAGGCGGCAGGAATACACAATAGGGGTTTTTAATACACCCAAAACAAACATGTATACAAAAACACTGGGCTGTACCCAAACAAAAGAGTGAGGGTAAACCTCACTGAACGACACGGGACGATACCCGTAATACATATATATATATATATATATATATATACAGCACGCAGCATAACAGCTGCACTAACGCATAGATACTCACACCACCAACGGACATGGGAACAATAACCGACATAGACAGGGGGAACAGATGGCACATATATAACATACTCATCAGAGGAAATGGGAAGCAGGTGTTTGTAATCAGACAAGACAGTCCAGGGTTGATGATAATGAATCCCGTTCAGTGAAGCCTAGACAGCCGGTGTCGTAGACCTGGTGAACAGAATGAGCAGCAGTACCGGGGGGATCCGTGACATCTTTTCATTTCCTGGTCGGACAATGTTTAAGTAGCCAATGCATTGTTTAATTGTTGTATGTTACACAAGCTAGCTTGTTGCAAGTCAGACAAATATGCAGAAACATGATCATGGAGTTTCACCCATTAAAAAAAACATGGAGTTTCACCCATTAAAAATATTTGATTGGTTTGACAAGTGACAACACGTCGCCAGTTTCCATCTGGACTCCACTGTACTTGACCACTCTACCGTCCTTCACCACACCCACCGTATTCCACCTCTAAACAATGTGACCAAGGTCTGTGCATCTGAAAACTAGTAGCTACATCGTTTGTGTAATGTATAATGCTAGCAAATTTACTAAACCAATGTTTATTAACATAATCCTTTAAAGGGCACATAGCAGCTGTTTGTCAATGCCAGAAATGTATATAATAGTAACTTAGAGCACCCAACAATACATTCACAAAATGCAAACTCTTAAATATATTTTCTATAATACTGTTATATTGTTCTAAAAGTTGGGTTTGGGCTTGAGGGTGGATTGTGGATTTTGCTCAATGGGAAAGTATATTTCTGGAGCTAGTCAGATGAGTCGCTGGCTGTCTGCACCTTGGCTCTCTGTGTGTGTGGATGGCTCATTGGATGGTGTCTGTGGCACCGGGGGAAGTTTGCTATAGAGCCTGCCTTCAGGCTAAATTGAAGTGTGACGCTTTGCTCATGGATCTGATCACGTCTCTGGGGTAACTTTGTAGAAGTCCTGGAGACAGGCTTTCTTTGGATGGGTGGAATGTGGATTTTGTTCGATGGGAAAGATCATTTTTTTTATCTTAGGAGCAACGTTGTCACAGTTGCTTCTTGTTGAAGAGACATCAGCTAACACTAGTTTGCTATAACTAGCTAGCTCAATTTCTGAATGAATTTGTGGCTGTTTCTTTCAAGCTGGCAAAATTAGTTAGCGAGATATAGTTTCTGTACTGCCATATATTGATAACACAGCCAAGTTTGTCACCGGTTTGGGATAGTATATCCTAAAGCTTGCCAGCTAGACAGTGATATAGCGTAAGCTAAAACCGCGACGAAAGGGAGGAGAGAATTACCTCCGTTTCACCTGCTGCTGGCTTGATAATGTTCACTCAAATACGTTTTTCAAGTAATTGATGAAATGAGATTATATTCTATAAAGATCATAATTTTGTCAATATGGTGTGAATATTACAGGAAAATCCTCACAGCCTTTTTCCACATTAAAACTTGAAGGACACCTTGGTGTGTACCAGCTTATACCGTGCAAAGTAGGCTATAGGGTCATCAGGTGAGTCATCAAAATTACCATCTTGCGTTTGGGCCTTTCCGGCAGTCTTTGTGGTTTTTATATGTGGGAAGCAGAAATTGTACAATTGAAAACTAACAAAGAATATACAGCACCAACTGCCTAAATATCTGATAGGGTCATTTATCTGGTATCTGGACTTTAAATAGAGTTTTAGGATGCTAAAAGAAGATCTGCTAACCTTAAATGAAGAAAAGTGGGTATTGCCCTAATGCATGATACAATTAAAATCTCCATAAACACTTGGATTCCTGCACTTGGATTGACATTACTCAATTTCCCACACGATCATCTCTTTCCCATAAATCTGACGTGGAAGATATATGATGATGTCTCATCTGACAGCATCATTCTTTTAGAACACCTACTCATTCAAGGGTTTTACCTTATTTTTACTATTTTCTACATTGTAGAATAATAGTGAAGACATTAAAACTGTAAAATAACCCATATGGAATCATGTAGTATCAAAAAAAAGTGTTAAACAAATGGAAAAATATTTTATATTTGAGATTCATCAAATAGCCACCCGTTGCCTTGATGACAGATTTGCCCACTCTTGGCATTCTCTCAACCAGCTTCACCTGAAATGTTTTTCCAACAGTCCTGAAGGAGTTCCCACATATGCTGAGCACTTGTTGGCTGCTTTTCCTTCACTCTGCGGTCCGACTCATCCCAAACCATCTCAATTTGGTTGAGGTTGGGGGATTGTGGAGGCCAGGTCATCTGAAGCAGCACTCCATCACTCTCCTTCTTGGTAAAATAGCCCTTACCCAGCCTGTTGGGTCATTGTCCTGTTGAAAACAAATGATAGTCCCACTAAGCCGAAACCAGATGGGATGGCGTATCGCTGCAGAAGGCTGTGGTAGCCATGCTGGTTAAGTGTGCCTTGAATTCTAAATAAATCACAGACAGTGACACCAGCGAAGTACCCCATACCATAACACCTCCTCTTCCATGCTTTACGGTGGGAAATACACATGAGCAGATCATCTGTTCACCCACACGTGTCTCACAAAGACACGGCGATTGGAACCAAAAATCTCCAATTTGGACTCTAGACCAAATGACAAATTTCCACTAGTCTAATGTCCATTGCTTGTGTTTCTTGGCCCAAGCAAGTATCTTCTTCTTATTAGTGTCCTTTAGTAGTGGTTTCTTTACAGCATTTCAACCATGAAGGCCTGATTCACACAGTCTCATTTGAACAGTTGATGTTCAGATGTGTCTGTTACTTGAAGATATGTCTATGTCCTGGGAAACATTCTTGTTACTTACAACTTATGCTAATCGCATAAGCCTGCGTTAGCTCAACCATCCTGTGTTAGCTCAACCATCCTGTAGGGGACCCACCAATCCTGAAGAAGTTCAAATGTTTCAATAAGACTTTTAATAACACTGCTAGATTATTTTGGGTACACTTTTTTGAACTCCAAGCAGATAGGACATCAATTCATTTCCTCAGGCATTAATGATGCAAACACATACACGTTTTATTGTGACATTCAAACCTATAACCCTCTATCCATGCACTGTGCCACCAGTATGGAGCTACTGTAGCATGCCTTATTTTTTTACGCATACAAAGCAGTTCACTTTAGTCTATTCAAACAGTCTTAATTTCAAAGGAAACACACTGAACAGGATAGAGAGAGTTTTTGTTGATGGTGAGAACGGAATCTATATGTTTTTAAATAACATTTTTGCCGACGTTTTCAATGGGTGTTGTACACTTTAGCTTAAGACATGTAGCTAGCTCAGTAAACAATAAACCTAGCTAGGTAAACAACGTGTAAGATCGCACAAGTCATGTAACGTTAGCTAATGAGCCAGCCAGCTAATGTTAGCTAGTTAAACAACAATGAACATAGTGCCAAATCATGTCGTTACTACTCTGCATGAATCTGCTGAGAGCTAACCAACCAGGTTCAATGTTTTCTAGCTAACATTAGGCTCTAACTAGGCACTGAGTTTGAAGGTAGGCCTTGAAATACATCCACAGGTACACCTCCAATTGACTCAAATGATGTCAATTAGCCTGTCAGAAATTTCTAAAGCCATGACATCATTTTCTGGAATTTTCCAAGCTGTTTAAAGGCACAGTCAACTTAGTGTATGTAAACTTCTGACCCACTGGAATTGTGATACAGTGAATTATAAGTGAAATAATCTGTCTGTAAACAATTGTTGGAAAAACCTCTTGTGTCATGCACAAAGTAGATGTCCTAACCGACTTGCCAAAACTATAGTTTGTTAACTAACAAGAAATTTGTGGAGTGGTTGAAAAACTAGTTTTAATGACTCCAACCTAAGTGTATGTAAACTTCCGACATCAACTGTAAATGCAACATTAAACAATTTGTTGAAAACCTTCCCAATATTATTATGACGTTTTTCTCAATGTTTTCTACACTCAGTGTAAGTAAATACTGCTGCATTTTAGCATGGTAAAATAAGAGTTATCTAAAGACTCTGTGTGTCCCTCTCTGACTCCCTCTCTGACTCCCTCTCTCTGACGCCCTCTCTCTGACGCCCTCTCTCTGACTCCCTCTCTCTGACTCCCTCTCTCTGACTCCCTCTCTCTGACTCCCTCTCTCTGACTCCCTCTCTGTGTGTCCCTCTCTGACCCGTGTCTGTTCTCCTAACTAAGTGCCATCTAGATGGCCAACTATAGGTTAGTGTATGACAGAGAGGAATAAAACAACGTCATGAGGCAGTATAGCTGGTTCGCCCACGTACCGTAATGTTCAGGACATTCCACAACACTGATAGCCTGCTCTGTACGTTCTGGTTCCTTTAACCACATTCTTTCACTTACTATAATCATAACAATGGTGGGCACATGCTCCAGCACTCAGATGTCTACCCACTGGGCACAAATGTCACTTCAACGGCTAGTTTTGATTGGCATTTGGTGGAGTTGTCAACTAACGTGAGTTAATGAAATCAAGTAAAAATATCACTGTGTCATTGGATTTAGGTTCAAAGTTTGGTGGAAAAAATACCAAATGATCTAACGTGAACGACTTTTTGGAAATCCAATCAGTTTTCCACACTGATTCCACGTCATCCCATTGAATCTTTGCATAGGAATGACGTGGAAACAATGTTGATTCAACCAGTTTTTGCCCAGCGGGTAGTTGATTGTATTTCCATTGTAATGTACAAAGTGATAAAACAACTTTCCTTTCCTGTGGCATGAACTCCATATCCTAGAGAGCCTAGGTACATACCACAGGAGGTTGGTGCCACCTTAATTGGGGAGGATGTGCTCATGGTAAATGGCTGGAGCAGAATCAGTGGAATGTTATCCAACACATCAAACACATGGTTTGATGCCATTCCATTCGCTCCGTTCAAGACATTATTATGAACCGTCCTCCACTCAGCAGCCTCCACTCGTACATAGCCTAACCATGACCACAAAATGGGTCCCGCATAAATAAACCATAAGATAGCAAGGTGGTTTTAGTGTGACTATTTGCTGATCTGCATTTGTATGTGTGACTCTGCATGTGTGATTCATTTCTTCTGCCCTTCTTCAGTAAAAGTGTCCCAGGAGTGTCATGGGGACAGCTGGCAAAAATAAACAGAGCTCACAGGGGGAGAGGACTGTGACATTTTAATACAGAGACCAGACAGTTACATTAAAATGACGCAAAAGGCCCTCATCTAATGAAGAGGAGTAGAAGAGACAAGGTGGAGGAGCAAACACACGATGAATCAGTGCTCAGGCTGTTTTGTCTCTAATGTAGGTTTGAATGACACATCAGCCTCTCCAACAGCTGCTAACAGTATCCCCTTATCTCCCAGCCCAGGGCCACTGCTTTAGACTGGGACCCTTATGATCTCCAGTGAGGGCCTGCGTGCATGTGTGTGCGTGTGTGTGTGTGTGTGTGTGTGTGTTAGTTAGTTAGTTAGTTGACCTTTTATCCGACATGGGAGTCATAAGTCTGCACACTATTAGCAATGTTTACACTCCATAAATCATTATTAAGGACGGGAGATGCAGTTCATACCAAGATGCTACATTTAATTGATATCCTATGCAGACAGGGTGATATTTTCTGGTCTATCTGAATAACTAAGAGCCTAAACGCCACCATAAATTACAGAGTTATGTGGGTCAAACCTCAGTTAGTAAGAACACAGATGATTTACAGCTACAACAACACACACGTAGGGACTCACACGCACACTGACCCAAACACTCTCTCTCTCTCTCTCTCTCTCTCTCTCTCATACAGATAAACACAAACACACACATGCACATCCGCACAGAGGGAGAGAGAGAGCTGGGTTATAATTGCGTCAGCTTGTCTTAAGCCCACATGATCTGTTACAGATGTGTGTGTGCCTGTGTGTGTGTGCGTTTTGTCTGTGCGTGTGTTTGTGTGTGTATGCGTGAGTGTATGCATGAGTGTTTCAGTACAGTACCGGGGTCCTCCTGCAGTAATGTCATATGTGGTAATCCGTGAGAAAAAGTGTTTTATATTGATGGACTGAAAGCAAACATAAGAGCTCAGTTATAAAACACACACACACACGGCATGCTCAAAGTACATGTGGCAGACAGTTCTCAATGACTCATGTGATTAATAGCGCAATAAAGCCCATAAAAGCCACATTAATACAAATGTTCCCTAATCAATGCAACATTCTCACACAGAAATATACAGAGTCGGAGTTGAGCTTTGGAAACGCGTTCTATGTTACACTGAGCATTGGAGCAGAGTTGTTATTCCTGTTCTATTCCTGAGATTTGCCCCGGACTGTTCCCCAAGGGGGTGACTATAAAACAGTTTTATCATACATGCTTTTGTCTGTCCTATTCTGAGTGAGTCATACTTCAGTCTGAGTATGCTATCAATAACATTGTCCTTCAGTACAACAAATGTGAGTAGTGTGTGTCTGCACTATAGCGTGTGTACTATCCAGCTACAGTACAGTAAGCTTTCACATAGAGATCAGCTTAATTTGCATGATGCATTGTGTGGAACGACGTCCTCTCTATGGCTTGGAACAAGTATAGGTTGAGGAATCACCATCACATAGGGTCTCTCTGTCGCCATGGTTCCAGTGGCCAAAGCTGGGAAGGATTTATTTTCTCTTTATGTTCTCAAGGAGAATCAGACCTTGATCAATGGTAGTGGGGGAACTGTGTTTCATTACTGGGAGCAGGACTGAAAGCATACACATATAGAGGCACACATGCCAACATGTACAAACACACACGCGAAAAAACACACACATACAGTTGAAGTCAGACGTTTACATGCACTTAGGTTGGAGTCATTAAAACTCATTTTTCAACCACTCCATACATTTCTTGTTAACAAACTATACTTCTCGCAAGTCAGTTAGGACATCTACTTTGTGCATGACACAAGTCATTTTTCAAACTACTGTTTTACCAGGTAAGTTGACTGAGAACATGTTCTCATTTGCAGCAACGACCTGGGGAATAGTTACAGGGAAGAGGAGGGGGATGAATGAGATATTGTAAACTGGGGATTATTAGGTGACCGTGATGGTTTGAGGGCCAGATTGGGAATTCAGCCAGGACACCGGGGTTAACACCCCTACTCTTACGATGAGTGCCATGGGATCTTTAATGACTTCAGAGAGTCAGGACACCCGTTTAACGTCCCATCCGAAAGACAGCATCCTACACAGGGCAGTGTGCTGTCTTTCAGATGGGACGAAAGACACTGCCCTGGGGCATTTTTTTTTAGACCAGAGGAAAGAGTGCCTCCTACTGGCCCTCCAACACCACTTCCAGCAGCATCTGGCCTCCCATCCAGGAACTGACCAGGACTAACCCTGCTTAGCTTCAGAAGCAAGCCAGCAGCGGTATGCAGGATGGTATGCTGCTGGCCACTTATAATTCACTGTATCACAATTCGAGTGGGTCAGAAGTTTACATACACTAAGTAGACTATGCCTTTAAACAGCTTGGAAAATTCCAGAAAATGTCAATTAGCCTATCAGAAGCTTCCAAAGCCATGACATCATTTGAGTCAATTGGAGGTGTACCTGTGGATGTATTTCAAGGCCTTGTATGCAAGGTTTGTTTCAAGGTTTGTATGCTATTCTTTGAATGACATTTTAATATTTGATAATTAACCAATGATATTAGGCCACTCTTGGCCATGATTACAGACTCCTGTGTCTTTTGACACTATATAAACAAGTCATCCCGCAGTGTTTGTGATTATACCCAGCTTGGCTGTTGGTATTACATTTTTGCATCTGAGCTCCTAGAGTGTGCGGCTCTCTTTTATTTCCATGCATTTCAAGGCTTACCTTCAAACTCAGTGCCTCTTTGCTTGACATCATGGGAAAATCAAAAGAAATCAGCCAAGACCTCAGAAAATAAATTGCACCAAGGCTGGTACATCCTTGGGAGCAATTTCCAAACACCTGAAGGTACCACATTCATCTGTACAAACAATAGTACGCAAGTATAAACACCATGGGACCACGCAGCCATCATACCCCTCAGGAAGGAGACACGTTCTGTCTCCTAGAGATGAACGTACTTCGGTGCGAAAAGTCCAAATCAATCCCAGAACAACAGCAAAGGACCTTGTGAAGATGCTTGAGGAAACATTTACAAAGCATCTATATCCATAGTAAAACGAGTCCTATATCGACATAACACGAAAGGCCGCTCAGCAAGGAAGAAGCCACTGCTCCAAAACCGCCATAAAAAAGCCTGACTATGGTTTGCAACTGCACATGGAGAAAAGTCCTCTGGACTGATGAAACAAAAATAGAACTGTTTGGCCATAATGACCATCGTTATGTTTGGAGGAAAAAGGTGGAGGCTTGCAAATCCGAAGAACACCATCCCAACCGTGAAGCACAGGGGTGGCAGCATCATGTTGCGGGGTGCTTTGCTGCACGAGGGACTGGTGCACTTCACTAAATAGATGGCATCACGAGAAAGGAAAATTACATGGCTATGTTGACGCAACAGCTCAAGACATCAGTTAAAGCTTGGCCACAAATGGGTCTTCCAAATGGACAATGACCCAAAGCATACTTCCAAAGCTGCGGCAAAATGGGTAAAGGACACAAAGTCAAGGTATTGGAGTGGCCATCACAAAGCCCTGACCTTTGCCACCAGATGTGACAACATATAAAAATCAAAACAACTTATCATTTCACTTGTGGAAACCAGCAACGTCTTGGAGCTTCCACTATGTCAATAACGAATACTGCAGTGGGCTAAATCAGGGTCACACACAGAGTTTCTTGGCAGTCTAAAACAATCTACTTTGAAACAAAAGTATACACCTCACACACATGGTTATGGGCTTTAAAAAAAGGGGACACCTGTACCATGTCAGATATAGAGTTGAAAGGTATTACATTTTGAGTTTGCATCTCAATATTACACTTTATATAAATCACAGAAGACTGAAATAAAACAAAACTGTTTGATATAAAAACACTGCATTTTCATTTTTTTTCCCCATTTTTTATAATCTATATGACATTATAAAAATATTAATAACGTTCCACCCATGATGCCACTAGAGGGCACTTTGATAATTTGACTGCAGGAACTACCCAAGTTTACTACAATGGTGCTGCCCATGCTAAAACAGGCATTTGGGCACTAGAGTCCTCTATACATCTCTATAGTTAAAGCATACAGTGCATTCGGAAAGCATTCAGACGTCTTGACGTTTTTCACATTTTGTTGCGTTCAACCTAATTCGAAAATGGATTAAATCCCTTTTTTTCCCCCATCAATCTACACACAATACCCCATAATTACAAAGCAAAAACAGATTTTTCAACATTTTTGCAAACTTAATAAAAAACTAAAACAGAATAACCTTATTTACATACAGTGGGGCAAAAAAGTATTTAGTCAGCCACCAATTGTGCAAGTTCTCCCACTTAAAAAGATGAGAGAGGCCTGTAATTTTCATCATAGGTACACTTCAACTATGAAAGACAAAATGAGGGGAAAAAACCCAGAAAATCACATTGTAGAATTTTTTATGAATTTATTTGCAAATTATGGTGAAAAATAAGTATTTGGTCAATAACAAAAGTTTATCTCAATACTTTGTTATATACCCAGAGAGTCAAACGTTTTCACACACTGTTGCTGGGATTTTAGCCCATTCCTCCATGCAGATCTCCTCTAGAGCGGTGATGTTTTGGGGCTGTTGCTGAGCAACACAGACTTTCAACTCCCTCCAAAGATTTTCTATGGGTTTGAGATCTGGAGACTGGCTAGGCCACTCCAGGACCTTGAAATGCTTCTTACGAAGCCACTCCTTCATTGCCCGGGCGGTGTGTTTGGGATCAATGTCATGCTGAAAAACCCAGCCATGTTTCATCTTCAATGCACTCGCTGATGGAAAGATGTTTTCACTCAAAATCTCACAATACATGGCCCCATTCATTCTTTCCTTTACACAGAAAGCATGATGTTTCCACCCCCATGCTTCACAGTAGGTATGGTGTTCTTTGGATGCAACTCAGCATTCTTTGTCCTCCAAACACGACGAATTGAGTTTTTACCAAAAAGTTCTATTTTGGTTTCATCTGACCATATGACATTCTCTCTAGTGCCCAAATGCCTGTTTTAGCATTTTGTCTGTCAAAGTTGAAGTGTACCTATGATGAAAATTACAGGCCTCTCTCATCTTTTTAAGTGGGAGAACTTGCACAATTGGTGGCTGACTAAATACTTTTTTGCCCCAATGTAAGTATTCAGACCCAATTCTATGAGACTCGAAATTAAGCTCATGTGCATCCTGTTTTCATTAATCATCGTTGAGATGTTTCTACAATATGATTGGAGTCTACCTGTGGTAAATTTAATTGATTGGATATGATTTGGAAAGGCTCACAGTTGACAGCGCATGTCAGAGCAAAAACCAAGCCATGAGGTCGAAAGAATTGTCAATAGAGCTCCAAGACAGGATTGTGTCCAGGCACTGATCTGGGGATCGGGGGAGAAGGGCCTTGGTCAAGGAGGTGACCAAGAACATGATGGTCACTCTGACAGAGCTCCAGAGTTCCTCTATGGAGATGGGAGAATCTTCCAGAAGGACAACCATTTCTGCAGCACTCCACCGATCAGGCCTTTATGGTAGAGCGGCCAGACGGAAGCCACTTATCAGTAAAAGGCACATGACAGCCCGCTTGGAATTGGCCAAAGGCACCTAAAATCTCTCAGACCATGAAAAACAAGATTCTCTGGTCTGATGAAACCAAGATTGAACTCATTGGCCTGAATGCCAAGCATCATGTCTGGAGGAAACCTGGCACCATCCCTACAGTGAAGCATGGTGGTGGCAGCATCATGGTCTGGGGATATTTTTCAGCGACAGGACTGAAAGACTAGTCAGGATCGAGGGCCAAGATGAACGGAGCAAAGTACATAGAGATCCTTGATGAAAACCTGCTCCAGAGAGCTCAGGACCTCAGACTGGGGGCGAAGGTTCACCTTACAACAGGACAACGACCCTAAGCACACAGCCAAAACAACACAGGAGTGGCTTCTGGACCAGTTTCTGAATGTCCTTGAGTGGCCCAGCCAGAGCCCGGACTTAAACCTGGAGAAACCTGAAAATAGCTGTGAAGCGACGCTCCCCATCCAACCTGACAGAGCTATAGAGGATCTGCAGAGAAGAATGGGAGAAACTCCCAAAATACATGCACGCCAAACTTGTAGAAGAAGAACATTTGAGGCTGTAATTGCTGCCAAAGGTGCTTCAACAAGTATTGAGTAAATTTGCAGAAATGTCTAAAAACCTGTTTTTACTTTGTCATTATGGGATATTGTGTGTAGATTGATGAGGGAAAAACCCATTTAATACATTTTAAAATATGGCTGTAACGCAACAAAATGTGGAAAAAGTTAAGGGGTCTGGATACTTTCCAAAGGAACCTGTTTCAGTTGGAACAGGGCATTGAAATGTATTGAGATTGCAACGTTGTATCTGTGTCATCATGGTGTCTGTGACAGAATGGGAATCTCCATTCTAAAGTAATCCATTTTCTTTTTCTTTTGATGATTGAACAAAGTGTAAAGCTAATATTGGTGACTTACCGCCACCTTCAGTGCTCAATATCCAATGTAAATGATGTCGAAAAACTAACTGAAACTAAAAAAAAGAAATGAAAACGAATAGGGAAAAAAATGATATAAAAACAAAAACTATAATAACCTTCGACTGCACTTCCTGATTTGACTATGTTTTTCATCAGTGGTCAGGAACTACCCATCCCGGATCCGGGAGAATTGTCTTCAACTGACACTAATTAGCATAACGCAACGGACAAAAAAATATTACTAGAAAATATTCATATTCATGAAATCACAAGTGAAATATAGTGAAACACAGCTTAGCCTTTTGTTAATCACCCTGTCATCTCAGATTTTGAAATGATGCTTTACAGCCAAAGCAAGACAAGCATTTCTGTAAGTTTATCGATAGCCTAGCATAGCATTATGTCCAGCTAGCAGCAGGAAGCTTGGTCACGAAAATCAGAAAAGCAATCAAATTAACCGTTTACCTTTGATGATCTTCGGATGCTTTCACTGACGAGACTCCCAGTTAGACAGCAAATGTTAATTTTGTTCCATAAAGATTATTTTTATAGCCGAAATACCTCCGTTTGTTCTTCACGTTTGGTTGAGAAATCCACCGGAAACTGCTGTCACGACAACGGCGAAAAATATAATATTGACAGAAACATGGCAAATGTTTTTTATAATCAATCCTCAAGGTGTTTTTTAAATGTCTATTCAATAATATATCAACCGGGTCAGTTGGCTTCTTAGTAGGAGCGAGAGAAACAATGGCCGCATTTGTCTATTACACACAAATCACTCTGAGAGCCACCAGCTGACTGACCACTGACGCAATGTTGTCGCTCACGCTCATTTTTCAAAACAAAAGCCTGAAACTATGTCTTGTGACACTAGACACATTAGGGAAGCCAAAGAAAAAGGAATCTGGTTGATATCCCTTTCACTGCTCAATAGGGATGCATAGGAACGCAGAGGTTTCTAAATAAGAGTCACTTCCTGATTGGATTTTTCTCAGGCTTTTGCCTGCATTATCAGTTCTGTTATACTCACAGACACTATTTTTACAGTTTTGGAAACTTTAGAGTGTTTTCTATCATAAGCTGTCAATTATATGCATATTCTATTATCTGGTCCTGAAAAATAGCCAGTTTAATTTGGGAACGTTATTTTTCCAAAAATGAAAATAGTGCCCCCTAGTTTCAAGAGGTTAAGAAATGCTAACAGCCATGAATGAAGGCAAACAAGAGTTGTCTTGGGGGGTGGTTTGATGTGGGTGTTTGTTGGGTGTGTCTTTGCCATTCAATCACAACAAACAAGGATATTAGCGAATAAGCTAAGATAGCTTTGCTATGAAGAGAACAACGTTTTGAAATTGAGGACTTCCACCCTCCTGACTGACTCGCCATCTCAAGGTGGTCAGCTAACTCAGTTCTATGTGTAGGCTAAAGCCTGCGCTGACCTTGTGTTTAGCCAAGCTGGCTGCAGCTAGCTAGCATAGCTTGGTGATAGAGTAGCTGCAGCTGGCTATCCAATCTAGCTAATATTTCTCTGTCAAATCAGTTATGGCAAGACGGCAAGAGCCAGTGTCTGGAATGTGTTTCATAAGACACTCGTTCTACAACACCTTGCTACGAAAGTAGCATGCAACTGAGTTTCATTACGTCTTGTAAAAATACAGTTGAAGTCGGAAGTTTACATACATCTTAACCAAATACATTTAAACTCAGTTTTTCACAATTCCTGACATTTAATCCTTATTTCCCTGTCTTCCATCCTCCAATTCCCTGTCTTCGATCAGTTAAGATCACCACTTTATTTTAAGAACGTGAAATGTCAGAATAATAGTAGAGAGAATTACTTATTTCTGCTTTAATTTCTTTCATCACATTGACAGTGGGTCAGAAGTTTACATACACTCAATTAGTATTTGGTAGCATTGCCTTTAAATTGTTTAACTTGGGTCAAACATTTCGGGTAGCCTTCCACAAGCTTCCCACAATAAGTGGGGTGAATTTTGGCCCATTCCTCCTGACAGAGCTGGTGTAACTGAGTCACATTTGCTGGCACATGCTTTTTAAGTTCCGCCCACAAATTTTCTATAGGATTGAGGTCAGGGTCTTTGTGATGGCCTCTCCAATACCTTGACTTTGTTGTCCTTAAGCCATTTTGCCACAACTTTGGAAGTATGCTTGGGGTCATTGCCCATTTGGAAGACCCATTTGTGACCAAGCTTTAACTGATGTCTTGATGTTGCTTCAATATATCCACTTAATTTTCCTTTCTCATGCTGCCATCTATTTTGTGAAGTGGACCAGTCCCTCCTGCAGCAAAGCACCCCCACAACATAATGCTGCCACCCCCATGCTTCATGGTTGGGATGGTGTTCTTTGGCTTGCAAGCCTCCCCCAAACATAACGATGGTCATTATGGCTAAACAGTTCTATTTTTGTTTTATCAGACCACAGGACCTCCAAAAAGTACGATCTTTGTCCCCATGTGCAGTTGCAAACCGTAATCTGTCTTTTTTATGGCGGTTTTGGAGCAGTGGCTTCTTCCTTGCTGAGCGACCTTTCAGGTCATGTCGATATGGCCCTCATTTTACTGTGGATATAGATACTTTTGTACCTGTTTCCTCCAGCATTTTCACAAGGTCCTTTGCTGTTGTTCTGGGATTGATTTGCACTTTTCACACCAAAGTACGTTCATCTCTAAGAGACAGAACGTGTCTCCTTCCTGAGCGGTATGACGGCTGCGTGGTCCCATGGTGTTTATACTCGCGTACTATTGTTTGTACAGATGAACGTGGTACCTTCAGGCGTTTGAAAATTGATGAACCAGACTTATGGAGGTCTACAATTTATTTTCTGAGGTCTTGTCTGATTTCTTTGGATTTTCCCATGATGTCAAGCAAAGAGGCACTGAGTCTCAAGGTAGGCCTTGAAATACATCCACAGGTACACCTCCAATTGACTCAAATGATGTCAATTAGCCTGTCAGAAGCTTCTAAAGCCATGACATCATTTTCTGGAATTTTCCAAGCTGTTTAAAGGCACAGTCAACTTAGTGGATGTAAAAACAAGAATTGGAATTGTGATACAGTGAATTATAAGTGAAATAATCTGCCTGTAAACAATTGTTGCAAAATTACTTGTCATGCAAAAAGTAGTTGTCCTAACCGACTTGCCAGAAATATAGTTTGTTAACAAGAAATGTGTGGAGTGGTTGAAAAATGAGTTTTAATGACTCCAATCTAAGTGTATGTAAACTTCCGTCTTCAACTGTATGTTACAGTGGAAACGTATCAACTGTGTGTTGAATGCCCGGTCTTGAGTCAGCTCAGCTGTCCTATAACACAATATTCTATAACTGTTTTGTCTCGTCTTTCCTTATGTCTGGTGTTAGATCTTTCCCGGGTACAAATCCCAGAACTCCTAAAATCCCTACAACAATTGTAGGCTACCTGTGGACATGGCGCATCGCTCAGCTTGAGTGTAGATACATTTATCGACATAAAAAAAAACTTTAAAAAAAAAAAAATTCTGTTATTATCATGTTGATTTTCTTATAAAGTATGCCTACACATACCCTAGCAAATAAAAATAAGTTCTGTGTAGAGTACAACTTCACCTGTCTCACCACACACTGACATGCACAGCTCTCTGGGTGAGGATCTGTCTTCAAAGTCGCCAGTGGGTGATGAAGTTCCTTCCATCGTTGTAATGTATTACATGTTACGGACAGGTGCAGTCAGGTGGCAGGAGAGGTGGAGTGTATGACACTCCATCAAGGATATGACAGAGTTTGCCTCAACCCACGGGTTCAACTACAAGCAGATGTGAGCTAGCTAGCTACATTGCCTTCAGAAAGTATTCACACCTCTTGACTAACTTCCACATTTGACATTTTGTTGTGTTACACCCTTATATTTAAATAGATAGCGTTTAGATTTTTTTGGGTCGCCTGGCCTACACACAATACCCCATAATGTCAAAGTGGATTTATGTTTTTGGAAATTGTTACAAATTCATATAAAATGAAAAGCTGAAATGTCTCGAGTCAATAAGTATTCAACCCCTTTGTTATGGCAAGTCTAAATACCTTAAGGAGTACAAATGTGTGTAACAAGTCACATAATAAGTTGCATGGACTCGCTCTGTGTGCAATAATAGTGTTTAACACCATTTTTTTATGACTACCTCACCTCTGTACACCTCACATAAAAGGATCTGTAAGGTTCCTCTGTCACGCCCTGATCTGTTTCACCTGTCCTTGTGATTGTCTCGACCCCCTCCAGGTGTCGCTTATTTTCCCCAGTGTATTTATCCCTGTGTTTCCTGTCTCTCTGTGCCAGTTTGTTTTGTATGTCAAGTCAACCAGCGTGTTTTTTCCATACTCCTTTTGCTGTTCTCTTTTTGATAGTCTTCCAAGTTTTGACCCCTGCCTGACCCTGGACTACTTTCTCACCTGCCTGATCATCTCGCCTGCCCTGACCTTGATTCTACCTGCCCTTTGGTACCTCCTGGACTCTGAACTGGTTTTGACCCTTTTGCCTGTCCACAACCATTCTCTTGCCTTCTCCTATTGGATGAATAAATATCATAAGACTCCAACCATCTGCCTCCTGTGTCTGCATCTGGGTCTCGTCTTGTGTCATGATATCCTCAGTCAAACAGTGAATTTCAAACAGATTCAACCACAAAGACCAAGGAGGTTTTCCAATGTCTCGCAAAGAAGGGCACCTATTGGTAGATGGGTAAGAAAAAGCAGACATTGAATATCCCTTTGAGTATCAATACACGCAGTCACCACAAATATACAGGTGTCCTTCCTAACTCAGTTTCCGGAGAGGAAGGAAACCGCTCAGGGATTTCACCATGAGGCCAAAGTTGACTTTAAAACTGTCATAGAATTTAATGGCTGTGATAGGATAAAACTGAGGATGGTTCAACAACATTGTAGTTACTCCACAATACTAACCTAATTGACAGAGTTGAAAGAAGGAAGCCTGTACAAATACAAATTGTTATGTTTGGGGCAAATCCAATAACACATTACTAAGTATCACTCTCTCTCCATATTTTCAAGCATAGTGGTGGCTAAGTACAGGCAAAATCCTAGAGGAAACCTGGTTCAATCTGCTTTCCACCAGGCACTGGGAGATGAGTTTACCTTTCAGCAGGACAATAACCTAAAACACAAGGCCAAATCTACACCAAGAAGACAGTGAATGTTCCTGAATGGCAGAGTTACAGTTTTGACTTAAATCTACTTGAAAATCTATTACAAAACTTGAACATGGTTGTCTAGCAATGATCAACGACTAATTTGACAGAGCTTAAATAATTTTTTTAAGAATAATGGGCAAATGTTGCACAATCCAGGTGTGGAAAGCTCTTAGAAACTTACCCAGAAAGACTCACAGCTGTCATCGCTGCCAAAGATGTTTCCACAAAGTATTGACTCAGGGGTGTGAATACTTATGTAAATGCAACACTTTACATTTGCAAAAAAAAAAAACTTTTTTTCATTATGGTCTATTGTGTGTAGATGGGTGAGAAAAAAAGTATATGTAATCAATTTTGAATGCAGGCCGTAACACAACAAAATATGCAATAAGTCAAGGGATATCGACACTTTCCGAAGGCACTGTAATGTGAAACATTATTGAAAGCAAGCTGGCTACATCATATGTTTAGCTTGCGAACTAGTGTCTAAATGAGGGATTAACATGAGTAACCGTGATCCCTGGACTCTCCCGGGAAAACTCTTCACATTTTCCACAAAAATTAAATGACAAGACCTTGGGAAATTACAACAATTTCCCCAATGTCGCACTAATGCAATTCCCCAAAATATACAGCATGAGCAGCAGCAGATTAACAGAAGAATTAAATAGCACATTATCCAGACATGTTGTCGCATGACAGCCTTTCAGCCAAGGGTATTTGAATTCACACAAAGTCACCATAAATTCAAAGCACACGCATAATGAACACTGCCGGACGCTACCCGAATGCAGTTAGTAAACCCTACAGATAAACCCCTACAGTACGGCCTATAAAATAACCTGGGCCTCTTTGAGCTGTCATTGTGACTCTTCAGACAGTCACAAATGTGATAGGTCTATGCACGATCCAATGCACAGCAGGCATCTCTGTCACAGACATTACATCTGTACACAATTCACACAGGCATGAGGGTAAATTCTCTTCTCCTGTCCTAGAGCCAAGGCTATTTTCCTATCCAGTCCCAATCAGTCTGAAACCCCAAATCCTGACTCCAATGAAAGTTCCCGACTTTATCCTGAACATCAAATCAAATCATGTTATTGGTCACATACACATGGTTAGCAGATGTTAATGCGAGTGTAGCGAAATGCTCGTGCTTCTAGTTACGACCATGCAGTAATATCTAACAAATAATCTCACAATTCCACAACAACTACTTTACACACAAGTGTAAAGTAATGAATAAGAATATGTACGTAAAAATATATATGGTTGAGCGATGTCCGAATGGCATAGGCATGATGCAGTAGATGGTATAGAGTACAGTACAGTCGTGGCCAAAAGTTTTGAGAATGACACAAATATAAATTTTCACGAAGTCTGCTGCCTCAGTTTGTATGATGGCACGTTGCATATACTCCTGAATGTTATGAAGAGTGATCAGATGAATTGCAATTAATTGCAAAGTCCCTCTTTGCCATGCAAATGAACTGAATCACAAAAAAAACATTTCCACTGCATTTCAGCCCTGCCACAAAAGGACTAGCGGACATCATGTTAGTGATTCTCTCGTTAACACAGGTGCGAGTGTTGACGAGGACTGGAGATCACTCTGTCATGCTGATTGAGCTCAAATAACAGACTGGAAGCTTCAAAAGGAGGGTGGTGCTTGGAATCATTGTTCTTCCTCTGTCAATCATTGTTACCTGCAAGGAAACATGTGCCGTCCTCATTGCTTTGCACAAAAAGGGCTTCACAGGCAAGGATATTGCTGCCAGTAAGATTGCACCTAAATCAACAATTTATCAGATCATCAAGAACTTCAAGGAGAGCGGTTGTTGTGAAGAAGGCTTCAGGGCGCCCAAGAAAGTCCAGCAAGCGCCAGGACGTCACCTAAAGTTGATTCAGCTGCGGGATCGGGGCACCACCAGTACAGAGCTTGCTCAGGAATGGTAGCAGGCAGGTGTGAGTGCATCTGCACGCACAGTGAGTCGAAGACTTTTGGAGGATGGCCTGGTGTCAAGAAGGGCAGCAAAGAAGCCACTTCTCTCCAGGAAAAACATCAGGGACAGACTGATATTCTGCAAAAGGTACAGGGATTGGACTGCTGAGGACT
Organism: Oncorhynchus mykiss; assembly: GCF_013265735.2. Classification (NCBI taxonomy): domain Eukaryota; kingdom Metazoa; phylum Chordata; class Actinopteri; order Salmoniformes; family Salmonidae; genus Oncorhynchus; species Oncorhynchus mykiss. The sequence goes on from NC_048592.1 coordinate 8,761,941, forward strand.
GGGGTAAAGTTATGTTCTCTGATGAATCCCCTTTCTGATTGTTTGGGGCATCCGGAAAAAAGCTTGTCCGGAGAAGACAAGGTGAGCGCTACCATCAGTCCTGTCATGCCAACAGTAAAGCATCCTGAGACCATTCATGTGTGGGGTTGCTTCTCAGCCAAGGGAGTGGGCTCACTCACAATTTTGCCCGAAGACCACAGCCATGAATAAAGAATGGTACCAACACATCCTCAGAGAGCAACTTCTCCCAGTCACCCAGGAACAGTTTGGTGACGAACAATGCCTTTTCCAGCATGATGGAGCATCTTGCCATAAAGCAAAAGTGATAACTAAGTGGCTCGGGGAACAAAACATTGATATTTTGGGTCCATGGCCAGGAAACTCCCCAGACCTTAATCACATTGAGAATTTATGGTCAATCCTCAAGAGGCGGGTGGACAAACAAAACCCCACAAATTCTGACAAACTCCAAGCATTAATTATGCAAGAATGGGCTGCCATCAGTCAGGATGTGGCCCAGAAGTTAATTGACAGCATGCCAGGGTGGATTGCAGAGGTCTTGAAAAAGAAGGGTCAACACTGCAAATATTGACTCTTTGCATCAACTTCATGTAATTGTCGATAAAAGCCTTTGACACTTATGAAATGCTTGTAATTATACTCCAGTATTCCATAGTAACATCTGCTAAAAATATCTAAAGACACTGAAGCAACAAACTTTGTGGAAATTAATATTTGTGTCGTTCTCAAAACTTTTGGCCACAGCTGTATATACATATGAGATGAGTAGTGTAGGGTACGTAAACATTATATAAAGTGTCATAGTTTAAAGTGACTCGTGATACATTTTATTTCATCCAATTTTTAAATATTGAAGTGGCTGGAGTTGAGTCAGTATGTTGGCAGCAGCCACTCAATGTTAGTGATGGCTGTTTAACAGTCTGATGGCCTTGAGATAGAAGCTGTTTTTCGGTCTCTCGGCCCCAGCTTTGATGCACCTGTACTGACCTCGCCTTCTGGATGATAGCAGGGTGAACAGGCAGTGGCTTGGGTGGTTGTTGTCCTTGATGATCTTTACGGCCTTCCTGTGACATTGGGTGGTGTAGGCGTCCTTGAGAGCAGGTAGTTTGCCCCCGGTGAAGCGTTGTGCAGACCTCACTACCCTCTGGAGAGCCTTACGGTTGTGGGCGGAGCAGTTGCCGTACCAGGCGGTGATACAGCCCAACAGGATGCTCTCGATTGTGCATCTGTAAAAGTTTGCGAGTGTTTTTGGTGACAAGCCAAATTTCTTCAGCCTCCTTGACACGTTCTGACCTTTATTTCCTTTGTTTTGTATTTATTTAGTATGGTATTACTCTTTTGTATAGTGTTGCAGTGTTCAGTGTTCTCTTTATTAAAATTCACTATGAACACATACCACGCCGCATTTTGGTCCTCTGATCCTTCTCGCCTCTCCTCTTCAGATGAAGAGGAAGACCGTGACAGAATTACCCACCACAACAGGACCAAGCGGCGTGGTAAACAGCAGCTGCAGCAAAAGCAGCAGCAGGAGAAGGAACATAGGCAGCAGGAACAGCAACAGCAATGTCAGGATTTCGGGACATAGGAGCAGAATCTGGACTACACAACTTGGGAGGAGATAGAAAGGTGGGCGGTCGACCCAGGGAGAGTGCCGGAAGGTTACAGGAGAATGAGGTTGGCGAAGCGAACACGGCTGGCAAGGAAGCTCGAGAGGCAGCCCCAAAAATGTCTTGGGGGGGGCACACAGGAAGTATGGCGAAGCCAGGTAGGAGAACTGAACCAACTTCCTGTGGTTACCGGGGGGCTAGAGAGACCGGACAGGCACCGTGTTATGCGGTGGAGCGCACGGTGTCCCCAGTGCGGGTGCATTGCCCGGTGCGGTACATACCAGCTCCGCGTATCGGCCGGGCTAGAGTGGGCATCGAGCCAAGTGCCATGAAGCCGGCTCTACGCATCTGGTCTCCAGTGCGTCTCCTTGGGCCGGCTTACATGGCACCAGCCTTGCGCACGGTGTCCCCGGTTCGCCTGCATAGCGCAGTTTGGGCTATTCCACCTCACCGCACTGGCAGGGCGACCGGGACCATTCAACCGGGTAAGGTTGGGCAGGCTCGGTGCTCAAGAGCTCCAGTGCGCCTGAACGGTCCGGTCTATGCAGTACCACCTCCACGCACCAGCCCTCCGGTGGCAGCCCCCCGCACCAGGCTGTCTCTCCGTCTCATCCTTACAGGTGTTCCCGTCTGTCCAGCGCTGCCGGAGCCTTCCTCCTCTCCAGCGCTGCTAGAGCCTTCCTCCTCTCCAGCTGCTGCCGGAGTCTCCCGCCTGTCCGGCGCTACTGCCGGAGTCTCCCGCCTGTCCGGCGCTGCTGCCGGAGTCTCCCGCCTGTCCGGCGCTGCTGCCGGAGTCTCCCGCCTGTCCGGCGCTGCTGCCGGAGTCTCCCGCCTGTCCGGTGCTGCTGCCGGAGTCTGAGGCGCCAGAGCCCCTCAGCCCAGAGGCGCCAGAGCCCCTCAGCCCAGAGGCGCCAGAGCTTCCGCCCCTCTGTCCCGAGCTTCCGCCCCTCTGTCCCGAGCTGCCGCCCGTCTGTCCCGAGCTGCCGCTCCTCTGTCCCGAGCTGCCGCCCCTCTGTCCCGAGCTGCCGCCCCTCTGTCCCGAGCTGCCGCCCCTCTGTCCATTGAGAAGAGTTGCCATGGTTAGGAAGCCACGGAGGCGGACAATGAGGCGGACTAAGACAATGGTGAAGTGGGGTCCTCGTCCCGCGCCAGAGCCGCCACCGCGGACAGACGCCCAGCCAGACCCTCCCCTATAGGTTAAGGTTTTGCGGCCGGAGTCCGCACCTTTGGGGGGGGGGGGGGGGGGGGGGTACTGTCACGTTCTGACCTTTATTTCCTTTGTGTTGTATTTATTTAGTATGGTCAGGGCATGAGTTGGGTGGGCAGTCTATGTTTGATTTTCTATGATTTGGGATTTCTATGTTTCGGCCTAGTATGGTTCTCAATCAGAGGCAGGTGTCAATAGTTGTCTCTGATTGAGAATCATACTTAGGCAGCCTGGGTTGCACTGTTTGTTTGTGGGTGATTGTCTATGTTAGTGGCTTGTGTCAGCACAGGTCTCATTTGTAGCTTCACGGTCGTCATTGGTTTATTGTTTTTGTTACTCTTTTGTATAGTGTTGCAGTGTTCAGTGTTCTCTTTATTAAAATTCACTATGAACACATACCACGCCACATTTTGGTCCTCTGATCCTTCTCGCCTCTCCTCTTCAGATGAAGAGGAGGAAGACCGTGACATTGGGGCTCTGTGTTGGCCATTAAAGTTCTTCCATACCGATCTCGACAAACCATTTCTGTATGGACTTCGCTTTGTGCACGGGGGCATTGTCATGCTGAAACAGGAAAAGGCCTTCCCCAAACTGTTGCCACAAGTTGAAAGCACAGAATTGCCTAGAATGTAATTGTATGCTGTAGCGTTAATGTTTCCCTTCACGGAAAGTAAGGGGCCTAGCCCAAACCGTGAATAACAGTCTCAGACCATTATTCCTCCTCCACCAAAGTTTACAGTACACACTATGCATTGCGGGAGGTAGCATTCTCCTGGCATCCGCCAAACCTATATTTGTGCAGATAGTGAATCGTGATTGATCACTCCAGAGAATATGTTTCCACCGCTCCAGACTGTACACCACTCTAATCCCTGCTTGGCATTGCACATGATTTTAGGCTTGTGTGCAGCTGCTCTGCCATTGAAACCCATTTCATGAAGCTCCCGACAACTGTTCTTGTGGAACTTGGTAGTGAGTGTTGCAACCGAGGACAGACCATTTTTATGTGCTGTGTGCATGGCTGTGTGCTCGATTTTATACACCTGTCTGCAACGGGTGTGGCTGAAATAATCAAATCCACTCATTTGAAGGGGGTGTTCACATACATTTATAGATACAGTGTATCAGTTTCTTTATAAAACATTTATAAAAATGTGATTACGCTTTAGATGGGCACTTACAGTTTTTGTTGTATTTCCCCGGGACACTTTGGTTGACACTTTGAATATTTTCTCTCAAATATTCATCCCTAATCCAAGTGCCTGCCCTGTGTCAACCTCTAATGCACATCTACCACATTCAGAGATGCTAACTGCTTTAGCGGCTATTGACAATTAGTAGGCTATCTTCTGACCGGGAGGGTTGGGTTTAAGAGCCCTAACGCTCGCTCGTTCAAAATATTAACACGGTATCACTTGCGGTATGGTTTTGGAAACATTAGGAACGTATCTTTCACATCAGTGAGAAATAATTTTCAGAAAACTAAAGGTTAAAGTTGCACTATGCAGAAATCACTAAGCCATTTCCAGTTTTCAAAAATCCTTAAATGTTTGCCTAATTTCAGTTTATGTGACAAGATAAGTCAGTATAGTGTAGAGAATCATTGTACCATCTAAACCGCTGTGAAATATATTTTCCATAACCCAATATATTGTATTTTCAGCTGTTTGAAGCTGGTGTACAAAACCGAAAGTAAAATACGCAAAAACTAAATTTAAGGAGGGGGAGCATACAAATAGAGCACATAGAGCACATCAATCACTTCTTAGACTTGGTTACAAGTAGAATGTTAGATTCAAAACTCACATTTCCATGTGAATTTGGTTGGTTCGGCCAAAAAGTTACATATTGGTACTTTAAATTACTACACACCTTTATAGGGTTAGGGTTAATGTTCCTACACAACCATGTCTCCATGTTTCAACGCTTGTTTATAGAAGACAGACATAAGCGGCCACGTGCTAATTAGCTATCTAGCGGAGAAGCGGGAGTAGTGGGTGTGTCGAAAGGAGTGGGTGTGTAGAAAGGAGTGGGTGTGTCGAAAGGACAGTAGTGGGGGTGTCGAAAGGAGCGGGTGTGTCGAAAGGACAGTAGTGGGTGTGTCAAAAGGACAGTAGTGGGTGTGTTGAAAGGACAGTAGTGGGTGTGTCGAAAGGACAGTAGTGGGTGCGTAAACGCTAAAACCCAGTGTCAGAATTGTAGTTCACATGGGCGCAGCAATGGGTGAATGTAACCGCTGAATACCCTACATACGGAGAACAAGGGTTTTCCAGAGCGTCTTCCTCTGACATGCTACACATTACACGTTATCTTGATGTATTTAGCTAGTGACCGTATCATTGCCCTTTCATCTGTGGTATCATAGCTAGCCTGGCTTGTTAGTATGATCAAATCATGTTGAGTAACCAGTGGTATAAAGCACTTAAGTAAAAATGCTTTCAAGTACTACTTAAGTCGTTTTTTTGGTATGTGTATTCAACTTTAGTATTTTTACTCTTTACATTTTGAACGCTCAGCAGGACAGGAAAATGGTCCAATTCATGCACTTATCAAGACAACATCCCTGGTCATCCCTACTGCCTCTGATCTGGAGGACTCACTAAACAGAGAACATCCCTGGTCATCCCTACTGCCTCTGATCTGGAGGACTCACTAAACAGAGAACATCCCTGGTCATCCCTACTGCCTCTGATCTGGAGGACTCACTAAACAGAGAACATCCCTGGTCATCCCTACTGCCTCTGATCTGGAGGACTCACTAAACAGAGAACATCCCTGGTCATCCCTACTGCCTCTGATCTGGAGGACTCACTAAACAGAGAACATCCCTGGTCATCCCTACTGCCTCTGATCTGGAGGACTCACTAAACAGAGAACATCCCTGGTCATCCCTACTGCCTCTGATCTGGAGGACTCACTAAACAGAGAACATCCCTGGTCATCCCTACTGCCTCTGATCTGGAGGACTCACTAAACAGAGAACATCCCTGGTCATCCCTACTGCCTCTGATCTGGAGGACTCACTAAACAGAGAACATCCCTGGTCATCCCTACTGCCTCTGATCTGGAGGACTCACTAAACAGAGAACATCCCTGGTCATCCCTACTGCCTCTGATCTGGGGGACTCACTAAACAGAGAACATCCCTGGTCATCCCTACTGCCTCTGATCTGGAGGACTCACTAAACAGAGAACATCCCTGGTCATCCCTACTGCCTCTGATCTGGAGGACTCACTAAACAGAGAACATCCCTGGTCATCCCTACTGCCTCTGATCTGGGGGACTCACTAAACAGAGAACATCCCTGGTCATCCCTACTGCCTCTGATCTGGAGGACTCACTAAACAGAGAACATCCCTGGTCATCCCTACTGCCTCTGATCTGGAGGACTCACTAAACAGAGAACATCCCTGGTCATCCCTACTGCCTCTGATCTGGAGGACTCACTAAACAGAGAACATCCCTGGTCATCCCTACTGCCTCTGATCTGGAGGACTCACTAAACAGAGAACATCCCTGGTCATCCCTACTGCATCTGATCTGGATGACTCACTAAACATAAACGCTTTGTTTGTAAATGATGTCTGAGTGTTGGAGTGTGACCCTGGCTGTCTGTACATTTAAAAAACAAAAAGATGGTGCCCTCTGGTCTGCTTAATTTAAGGAATTTGAAATGATTTATAATTTTTATTTTACTTTTGATACGTACAGCAAGTACATTTCATCAATTACATTTACTTATGATACTTAAGTATATTTAAAACCAAATATTTTGACACTTTTACTCAAGTAGTATTTTACTGGGGGACTCACTTTTACTTGAGTCTTTTTCTATGAACAAATCTTTACTTTTTACCACTGTGAATAACCAAAAGTAGCTACTAACTAGCTAGCACCAGCTATCTACTTAGCTAACATGTTCACCAACACCAGTGGTTTGAAGGTTGACAAGCAGCAGAAGTGACCGTGTCAGATGTAATCCATTCCTGACCACCTGGCAATATTGTTGAAACGCATTGGAAGTTGCCCCAAACTTCATGGAAACCCATTTGCTGAGTGAAATGTGCGTGCGTTGTGCCCATATGCAGACTTGACAACAAATGTCCACACGGCAGCTGAAGGGTGGACTACAACGTGTTGTCTCTGGTCGATTGGGCATCACTGAAAAAAAGTGGCCATGTAAGTAATCCATAACCAACCCTCCAGTATGTCATGACGAACTCACTTACAAAACCTACTTTTGGACGAGACTGACTTTATGACCAAAATTATCCTGTTTACACTTTGCAGGCATTTTTTGTCACTAGAATGTATGTTTCTGACACATATCGATGCGATGTAGGCTGTTTAAAACCAGAGAAGTTGGTTCCAAGGGGCAATTGACCTTTAACACATCAATGGCTGACTAATCATAAAACTGGCTAGTCTGCAAATCCCAGTGGAACAAAGCATGATGTACCTACCTCAAACTGACAATCACCGCCTTAACTCCTCCACACCCCCTCAATCTCCATATCTCCCGTCCCCCAACCTCTCATTCATTTAGCCCATGCTGGACATTGACAAGGGGGTGTATCTGTTTCCTAACAGATTGCCATTGATTGGTCGAACCATTTGGGGTCTGGAGATGTTTGGGGTCTGTCAGTGGAAATTGAGTATGGATAAGGGGCGGTGTGTGTGTGTGTGTGTGTGTGTGTGTGTGTGTGTGTGTGTGTGTGTGTGTGTGTGTGTGTGCGTGCGTGCGTGCGTGCGTGCGTGCGCGCGTCAACTCCCCTTCCGGAAAGGGGAATTGGATTGGAAATTATCTGAGATTGGAATTGGACTTGATGAGCTAGGGTTTAGAAGGTCAGGGGTCACAGCCTATCTAAGCCATTCAGCTACTAACAGATGTGTTTCTATTGGTTCCTAGGAGACAAGCTACTGAATATCCATTAGGCTTTAAACCAAGCTAGATGAGGAGAGAGATTGCATGATTAAAAGAGGAGAAGAAAAGGAATTGTGAACGAGTGTTTCCCATAGATTTCTCTGCAGGGGCAGAAAGGCCTCTAAGAAAACATGATGGGTGGTAGCCTACACATCAACACTGCTAAACCAAGCTGGAGGCAACAGAGTTATGCACCCCGCCGAAGTATCAGCGAGGGAAACACTGTTGCAAACACAACACTTAACCCGTGCAGAGAGGGTCGATACACAACCCACAGTTTAGTAAGTAACAACTGTTATTGTACAGTTTATCTACTGACTTGTTGATAGACAACCACTGTAGAACACTGCATAAATCAAAACAAGTACAACTAGGGCAACAACACACACAAAAACAAAGACAAACACAGAGACAAACACAGAGCGACCACACAAGCCGTGTTATTCCCATGGTTACTGAAAGTGCCTCTGTGTTCACTCTGTGTGCTGAGTCAGACTCTTGTGTAAGAGCCTGTGGTCTGTTTATGACAAATCACCACCACAAATAATCCATCTAACAGTCTCCCTCTCACTCCCTTTCTCATTTTCCCATTCCCTCTTTCGCTGTCTTTTTTCTCTCCCAATGTTTTTCAAACCCTCCTTCCTTGCCCTCTTTACCTCAATCTGTCTTACTTCCCCTGTCTCTCTCTCTCTCTCTGTTATTCTTTGTGTTTTACTAGCTCGACTATGTAGTGTTGTGGGCTGGTGTTTTCATGGCCTTGTCTCTGGAGCAGGCTTCTACCAGACATGGAGAAACACACACACACACAAACACACCATAGCTGTGTCTGATGAGACTGCATGAGCCATGCATGTAATGTGATTGACATGGATAGGCTCACTTTTCAAATTCAATCAGGAACTTTGATTACTGATGAACATTTTTGACAGGAAACGTTTTGATAGGCACACTCAACCCTCATTAGTGTGTGTATTGAATAAACGTGTGTGTGTGTGTGTGTGTGTGTGTGTGTGTATTTTTTTGAGTGTGTGTATTTTTTGTGTGTTTGTGTCTGGTTGGAGAAACATCGCAGTTGGCTTTCAGATGAAGCAATGGATTTTATTAGAAAAGGAGACACACAACCGAAATAGAATGCTAACCAACATTTAAATGGTAATGGATGAGAAGTTACATCTAGAATTGGCTTCCTATTTTGCAATAAAGCATCCTTCACTCATGCCGCCAAACTTACCCTTGTAAAACTGACCATCCTACCGATCCTCGACTTCGGCGATGTCATTTACAAAATAGCCTCCAATACCCTACTCAATAAATTGGATGCAGTCTATCACAGTGCCATCCGTTTTGTCACCAAAGCCCCATATACTACCCACCACTGCGACCTGTACGCTCTTGTTGGCTGGCCCTCGCTTCATACTCGCCGCCAAACCCACTGTCTCCAGGTCATCTACAAGACCCTGCTAGGTTAGCTCGCTGGTCACCATAGCAGCACCCACATGTAGCACGCGCTCCAGCAGGTATATCTCTCTGGTCACCCCCAAAACCAATTCTTCCTATGGCCGCCTCTCCTTCCAGTTCTCTGCTGCCAATGACTGGAACGAACTACAACAATCTCTGAAACTGGAAACACTTATCTCCCTCACTAGCTTTAAGCACCAGCTGTCAGAGCAGCTCACAGATTACTACACCTGTACATAGCCCACCTATAATTTAGCCCAAACAACTACCTCTTCCCCGACTGTATTTATTTATTTTGCTCCTTTGCACCCCATTATTCCTATCTCTACTTTGCACATTCTTCCACTGCAAATCTACCATTCCACCATGTTTTTTTTTGCCTTTACCTCCCTTATCTCACCTCATTTGCTCACATCGTATATAGACTTGTTTCTACTGTACTATTGACTGTATGTTTGTTTTACTCCATGTGTAACTGTGTCGTTGTATGTGTCGAACTGCTTTGCTTTATCTTGGCCAGGTCGCAATTGTAAATGAGAACTTGTTCTCAACTTGCCTACCTGGTTAAATAAAGGTGTTCTCAACTTGCCTACCTGGTTAAATAAAGGTGAAATAAATAAAATAAAACATTTGTATTTGTATTTATTATTGATCACCATTAGTTACTCTTCCTGGGATCCAGCCATGTTAAGGCAGTTTATACAATTGTAAAAACATTATAACACATTCCCAGATTTCACAACACACTGTGTGCCCTCAGGCCCTCAGGCCCCTACTCCACCACTACCACATATCTACAGTACAAAATCCATGTGTTTGTGTTTGTATAGTGCATATGTTATCGTGTGTTTGTGTGTGTGTATGCCTGTGTCCGTGCTTATGTTTGTGTTGCTTCACAGTCCCCGCTGTTCCATAAGGTGTATTTTTATCTGTTTTTTAAATCAAATTTTACTGCTTGGAATAGAGTTCCACGTAGTCATGGCTCTATGTAGTATTGTGTGCCTCCCATAGTCTGTTCTGGACTTGGGGACTGTGAAGAGACCTCTTGTGGCATGTCTTGTGGGGTATGCCTGGGTGTCCGAGCTGTGTGCCAGTAGTTCAAATAGACAGCCCGGTGCATTCAACATGTCAATACCTCTCATAAAGTAGTGATGAAGCCAATCTCTTCTCCACTTTGAGCCAGGAGAGATTGACATGCATATTATTCATATTTGTTCTCTGTGTACATCCAATTTTCCTAAGTCCCTTTTTGTGTTCACCTGACCACACAGTAGTCCAGGTGTGTCAAAACTAGGGCCTGTAGGACCTGCCTTGTTGATAGTGCTGTTAAGAAGGCAGAGCAGCGCTTTCTTATGGACAGACTTCTCCCCATCTTAGCTACTGTTGTATCAACATGTTTTGACCATGACAGTTTACAATCCAGGGTTACTCCAAGCAATTTAGTCACCTCAACTTGCTTATTTTCCACATTATTTATTACAAGATTTAGTAGAGATTTATAGAGTTTAGTGAATGATTTGTCCTAAATACAATGATTTTAGTTTTACAAATATTTAGGACTAACTTATTCCTTGCCACCCACTTTGAAACTACCTGCAACTCTTTGTTAAGTGTTGCAGTCATATCAGTCGCTGCAGTAGCTGACATGTATAGCGTTGAGTCATCCGCATGCATAGACACACTGGCCACTGGCTTTACTCAAAGCCAGTGGCATGTCATTAGTATAGCTTGAAAAAAGTAATGGGCTTAGACAGCTCCTCTGGGTAATTCCTGATTCTACCTGGATTATGTTTGAGATGCTTCCATTAAAGAACACCCTCTGTGTTCTGTTAGACAGGTAACTCTTTATCCACAAGATAGCAGGGGGTGTAAAGCCATAAGAAGTCTAACTAAACAGCCCCCACAATCTTTTTATCATCAGTTTCTCTCAGCCAATCATCAGCCATTTGTGTAAGTGCTGTGCTTGTTGAATGTCCTTCCCTATAAGCATGCTGAACGTTTGTTGTCTATTTATTTACTGTAAAATAGCATTGTATCTGGTCAAACACCATTTTTTTCCCCAGAAGTTTACTAAGGGTTGTTAACAGACTGATTGGTTGGCTATTTGAGCCAGTAAAGGGGGCTTTACTATTCTTAGGTAGCATATTTACTTTGGCTTCCCTCCAGGCCTGAGGGCACACACTCTCTAGCAGACTTAGACTGAAAATATGGCAAATAGGAGTGGCAATATCGTCCTTTATTATCCTCAGTAGTTTTCCATCCAATTTGTCAGACCCCGGTGGCTTGTCATTGTTGATAGACAACAATACTTTTTTCACCTCTTCCACACTCACTTTACGTAATTCAAAATTACAATGCTGGTCTTTTATCATTTGGTCAGTTATCTTTGGATGTGCAGTGTCAGCGTTTGTTGCTGGCATGTCATGCCTACATTTGCTAATCTTGCCAATGAAAAAATCATTAAAGTAGTTGACAATATCAGTTGGTTTTGTGATGAATGAGTCATCTGAATGAATGAATGATGGAGCTGAGTTTGTTTGTTCCCCCAAAATTGTATTGCTCCAAAGCTTTTTATTTCCGTTCTTTATGTAATTTATCTTTGTTTCATAGTGTAGTTTCTTGTTCTTTTTATTCAGTTTAGTCAAAACGATTTCCCAACTTGCAGTACGTTTGCCAATCTGTTGTGCAGGCAGACTTATTTGCCATTCCTTTTGCCTCATCCCTCTCAACCATACAATTGATCAATTTCTCATCAATCCAAGGGGATTTAACAGTTTTTACAGTAATTTTCTTAATGGGTGCGTGCTTATTAGGAACTGGAATTAGACATTTCATAAATGTGTCAAGTGCATCGGTCTGTTTGCGCCTCATTACACACCACGGACCAACAAATATTCTTTACATCAACAACATAGGAATCACTACAGAACGTATTGTATGACCTCTTATACACTATATTAGGCCCAGCCTTTGGAACTTTGGTTTTCCTAGATACGGCTACTATATTGTGATCACTACATCCGATGGATCGAGATACTGCTTTCAAGCTAATTTCTGCAGCATTAGTAAAGTTGTGATCAATACATGTCGATGATTTCATTCCTGTGTTGTTTGTAACTACCCTGGTAGGTTGACTGACATCCTGAACCAGGTTGTAGTCACTGGTTACAGTTTGAAGCTTTTTCTTGAGTGGGCAGCTTGATGAAAGCCTGTCTATTTAAATCACCCAGAAAATATAACTCTCTGTTGATATCACATACATTATCAAGCGTTTCACACATTTTATCCAGATACTGACTGTTAGCACTTGGTGGTCTATAGCAGCTTCCCACCAGAATGAACTTTAGGTGAGGCAGATGAACCTGTAGCCATATTACTTCCACATTATTTAACATGAGATCCTCGCTAATCTTTACAGGAATGTGGTTCTGAATATAAACAGCAACACCTCCACGATTGGCATTTCTATCTTTTCAGTAAATGTTATAACCTTGTGTTGCTACCACTGTATCATCAAAGGTATTATCTTAGTGAGTTTCAGAGATAGTCAGGATATGAATATCATCTGTTACTAGCAAATTATTGATTTCATGAACCTTGTTTCTTAAGCTACGCATGTTAACGTTGGCTATTTTGAGCACTTTTCTCCTGGGATGCTTACTTATTTTTTATTGCTTTACTGGGAAGCTTAGCAGAAGTAGATATGCTCATGTTATTTATGTTAGTGCAGGGTGAGCTGCACACAGTGGACTTCCTCCTAGGGCACACCGGCTCAGTGCTAACAGTATACATATAGGCACATGAATACTGCATAAAATAGCTGTAGGATCAGCAGATGCATTCAGGGCAGTTAGAGAGACATACATGAGGTTACTTACATTGTGTCTACCAACACCCCTGGTGTAATTTACATTTGCTGAAGCATTATGACAACTCAGCATGGTAGGGATTAACTGAGCTGGGCTTGGGTCATTGATACAAAGACCAACGAGTCAAAGTAAGATGAGTTCCCCCAAAGAGTCAAAGTAAGACGAGTTCCCCGTGATAACACAAGAGTCTCATTCCCATCTGGACACATACACACACACATACACACACACAGATCACACAATTATGAGAACAGTGTGACCCTCTGGGTAGAGTGTCAACTCATGTAGTCAGCCACATTAATGTCATGCCTACTGTAGTCTACAGTTTAGCCAATTGATTCATCACACAATGGCTATTGGCATCATGAGCAAAGGTCACACGGCTCTATGAAGAACACTTAAAAGGCCACCGGTGACTGATGGATCTGTCATAGATAATAAACACACACACACACACACACACACACACACACACACACAAGCATGCACGCACCCCTGCACGATGCACTCACACACGCGCACACACACACTCCCAGGGGTCTGTGTAGTAATTGGTGTGCTCTTTCATCCTGTCAGGCCTGGGTTTGGGTATCCCCTAATATGGAGCAGCAGACATTAAAATAACACCAGAGAGCAGCCAGATATAGATCCTCTATGTGACCTCTGATGGGTCAACTGTGTGTGTGTGTGTGTGTGTGTGTGTGTGTGTGTGTGTGTGTGTGTGTGTGTGTGTGTGTGTGTGTGTGTGTGTGTGTGTGTATGCGTGCGTGCGTGCATGCGTGCGTGCATGCGTGCGTGTGTGCGTGCGTGCGTGAGGCACCAAAGACTAAAGATAAGTAAGAAAAGTTAGATAGAGATTGGCAAAAGAAAGGAAAAAGGGGATGCATAGAGCACAGCAGGAAGACAGAGGGATGGGGACAAGAGAGAGAGATTAGGACTAATGGCAGTAACATAGACAGACAGCGGCAAGGGCCAGTGCATTAAGGGGTTAACATAGGCCAGGAGTCACTGACCCCTTCTCTCTCTAGAGACTACATTATCCTACTGAGGGGAATACACACACACAGTCTCACTCTCTCTCTGTCTGTCTGTCTGTCTCTCTCTGTCTCTCACTCTGTCTCTCTCTCTCTCTGTCTCGCACACACACACACACACACACACACACACAGAGATATAGAAACAATTACCATTATTACAAAATGTTAATGCTGCTTGCCATGGGGGTTATGAGGAGGTTATCTAGTTTCATGTTTCAAGTGTTATTAGTTGTATTTACAGGATACACATGGTATACATCACCCAGTAAAATGGGCTCCATCTCGACAATGGAAGAACAATAAGAAATAATACAAGATAAGAAAACGAACATAAAGTCAATGGCTCAGTAGAATAGAATAAACATTTTAGTATAAGCATAATACAGGAAGGGACCATTTATAGCCCAGTATTTACACACGTTTTGGAGAAGGGGGGATTAGGGGGCAAGTTATAAATTGTGCAGTATTTCGCAATAGTGATAAGAGTCTGGTTGCAGCAGTTGTGATGTGTGTGTGTGTGTGTGTGTGTGTGTGTGTGTGTGTGTGTGTGTGTGTGTGTGTGTGTGTGTGTGTGTGTGTGTGTGTGTGTGTGTGTGTGTGTGTGTGTGTGTGTGTGTGTGTGTGTGTAGAATGTGTGTTTCTGTCTGTGTGTGTAGAATGTGTGTTTCTGTCTGTGTGTGTGTTTCTGTATGAGTGCTAAGGTGCGGAGAGCCAGTGCAGGTGGTCAGTCCAGTTGAAGTGTTTATCAGTCTGATGGCTGTTGGTTTCAGTCCTCATGCTCCACTACCGTCTGCCCAACGGCAAGGAAGTGAACAGCTCATGGCTGGGGTGTGGGGTCCTTGATTATGCTGCCTCAGGTAGTAGAGATGCTATTTGCTGACATTGAGAGAGAGGTTGCCAGTTCACTTACCTCCTCCCTATAGGCTGACTCGTTGTTGTTGATTAATAGACCTGCAGCTGTGGAGTCATCAGCAAACATGATGATGGAGTTGCTATCGCGGTCGTGGGTGAACGGGCAGCACAGCAGAGGGCTGTGTTAAGAGTCCGTGTGGAGGAGGTGTTGTTGCCAATCCTCACAGCCTGTGGTCTGCTCTTCAGGAAGTAGAGGATCCAGCTGCAGAGGATGTGTCCAGATCCAGGACTCTGAGCTTGGTGTCGAGCTTGGAGGGAACAATAGTGAATGCTGAACTGTAGACAAAGAACAACGCTCTCACGCAGGTGTTCCTCTTGTCCAGATGTATTACGGCCGTGGGAATAGCGATGGAAATGCCATCTTCCGTGGATCCGTTGGAGCGATAGGCAAATTGGTATTGTCTGCCTTCGAAGCAAGCATGGGATGTGTTAAGCTCGTTTGGGAGGGAGGCTTCGGTGGGCACCACACAGCTGGATTTGCCTTTGTAGTCCGTGACCTATCACTGTTTCACTCCCTCCTCTCTGATTGTATCCGCTGCTAAAGCTACTTCCTATATCTCTACATTTAAAAGCTTCTGTCTCTAACCCTTCTCCAACTTCTCCTCCCACCTTTATCTTCCACCCCCCTCCCCTCCCTCCTCCCTCTCTGTGGACGACTTTGTCAACCATTTTGAAAAGAAGGTTTACGACATCCGCTCCTCATTCACTCAGCCTATTGAATACACTGGTCCCACCAACACAGAACTCCACTACGCCTTGACCTCTTTCGCCCTGAATTCCTGTGGCTACTGAGGTCCGGCCGCCCGAACAACCTGCCCGCACGTCCCCATCCCCTCCTCCCTTCTCTAGACCTTCTCCCATTCCTATCTTCCCTTATTGGGCTCCCGAGTGGCACAGTGGTCTAAGGTACTGCATCTCAGTCCTTGAGGTGTCACTACAGACACCTTGGTTCGAATCCAGGCTGTATCACAACCGGTCATGATTGGGAGTCCCAAAAGGCGGCGCACAATTGGCCCAACGTCACCCAGGTTTGGCCGGTGTAGGCCGTCATTGTACACAAGAATGTATTCTTTACTGACTTGCCTAGTTAAATAAAGGTTAAACACTTGCTGTCTCTAAACTCTTTCGCTATCTCTCTCAGAACGATCTTCTTGACCAGTCAGGCTTCAAACTGAGACTGCTCTACAACATCTGTGGAGTACGACCCTACTTCATACGGAAAGCGGCACAGGTCCTAATCTAGGCACTTGTCATCTCATGTCTGGACTACTGTAACTCTCATTTGGCTAGGCTCCCTGCTTTTGCCATTAAACCCAACTTATCCAGAACGCTACAGCCCGCCTGGTGTTCAACCTTGCCAAGTTCTCCCTATGTCACTCCCTCCTCCGTACACTCCACTGGTTTCCAGTCGAAGCTCGTATCTACAATAAGACCGCGGTACTTGCAATTTGGAGCAGCAAGAGGAACTGCCCCTCGGGACCTTCAGGCTATGCTCAAACCCTAATCCCACAGCAAAAAAAAATGTATTTAACCAGGGAAGACACTTGAAGTTGTAAAACTATTTTGCGAGGGGGGACCTAGCAAGAGATCAGCTGGAAGAAGTCAGCAGGATGAAGTCAGCAGGACGAAGTCAGCAGGACAAAGTCAGCGCGTACATACAACACACAATACAATACAGTACATTAAAAACAATTACAATGGTCAGTGACATTTTCTTCGATCAGAGCTTTAAACTCAGACAGCAATACACTCTCCTCCAGTTTTAAAGTATTTCTTAGTTTGTTCCAGGACCAAGGTACATTAAGGATTTTTTTCCCCATTTCAGTCCTTGCCCTAAGAACTCGCCACACACCACCGAGTCATCAGGGTTTGTTCTGCTGCTATTGAGTGCTGCAGTATGGGCTCTCAGCATGGTACGGATGTCTCCGTTCATCTAAGGTTCTTGATTAGGGTATGGCCGGATTGTTATTGTGGGGACAACATAATCAACACATTTCCTAATGAAGCCTGTGACTGACGATGTCGTTTCCTCAATGTTGATGGATGGTGGATGAATCTTTGAACATATTCCAAAAAGTATTCTCAAAACAGTCCTGCACCTCTGTCCAGCGCTTCACTATTCTCTGTGTTGGTGGCTCGCTTTTGAGTTGCTGCGTGTCGGCTTCGAGTGTGAACAGAGAGACGTGATCTGATTGGCCGAAGTGGGGGCGGGGGATGGCTTTGTACACGTCACGGATGTCTGTATAGACAGTGAATTCACAAATTAGTCAGACCTCTTGAAAGTACTTAGTACTTTGTTGAAGCACCTTTGGCAGCGATTACAGTCTCGAGTCTTCTTGGGTATGGCGCTGCAAACTTGGCACACCTGCATTTGGGGAGTTTCTCCCATTCTTCTCTGCAGATCCTCTCAAGCTCTGTCAGGTTGGATGGGGAGTGTCGCTGCACAGCTATTTTCAGGTCTCTCCAGAGATGTCCGGACTCTGGCTGGGCCACTCAAGGACATTCAGAGACTTTCCCCGAAGCCACTTCTGCATTGTCTTGGTCGTTGTCCTGTTGGAAGGTGAACCTTCGCATCAAGGATCTCTCTGTACTTTGCTCCGTTCATCTTTCCCTCAAACCTGACTAGTCTCCCTGCCACTGAAAAACATCCCCGCAGAATGATGCTGCCACACCGAGTCTGCCTTTTACTGAGGAGTGGCTTCCGTCTGGCCACTCTACCATAAAGGCCTAATGAGTGAAGTGCTGCAGAGATTGTTGTCCTGCTGGAAGGTTCTCTCATCTCCACAGAGGAACTCTGGAGATCATCGTGTTCTTGGACACCTCTCTGACCAAGGCCCTTCTCCCCCGATCGCTCAGTTTGGCTTTGGTGGTTGCAAACTTCTTCCATTTAAGAATGATTGAGGCCTCTGTTTTCTTGGGGACCTTCAATGCTGCAGAAACATTTCGTAGCCTTCCCCAGATCTGTGCCTCGACACAATCATGTCTCAGAGCTTTACGGACAATTCCTTCAACCTCATGGCTTGGTTTTTTGCACTGACATGCACTGTCAACTGTAGGACCTTATATAGACAGGTGTGTGCCTTTCCAAATCATATCCAATCAATTGAATGTACCACAGGTGGAGTCCAATCAAGTTGTAGAAACATCTCAAGGATGATAAATGGAAACAGGATGCAGCTGAGCTCAATTTCGAGTCTAATATCAAAGGGTCTGAATACTTACGCAAATAAGGTATTTCTGTTTTTTTATTTGTAATACATTTTCTAAACTTTCAAAAATACTGTTTTCGCTCTGTCATTATGCGGTATTGTGTGTAGATTGATGAGGGAAAATGTAATTTAATCAATTTTAGAATAAGGCTGTAACGTAACGGTTCTGAATCCTTTCCAAATGCACTGTACATTGTCCAGAACGTTGTTTCCTCTTGTGAGGCAGGTTGACACGTTGGTGATATTTTGGAAGAATTTGTTTTACACGTACTTGGTTAAAATCACCAGTTACAATAAAGACTGTAATCGGGTGAGAGGATTCTCGCTGGCTAATGTTCTTGTATATTTCGCTGAGTGCCGCCTTGATAACACTCGTGAATTCCCTTGGCACATAGTGGGGTTGGCATTTTAGCATCAGAAACTCCTGGTCGGGTTAACAGGAGCTCGAGATGTCTTCAACTTCGGTACACCAGGTATTGTTGATGAGGAAGCTTACACCTCCGCACTACTCGTACCAGAAGCCGCCGTTCGATCCTAACGGAAAATGGAAAAGCCGTCTGGTTGAACGGCAGAGTCGAGTGTATTGTCTTTAAGCCATGTCACTGTAAGAACAAAGACACAGCATTCCCTGATGTCCCTCTGCGATTGAAGCCTTGCTGAGTTCACTAAGTTTATTTTCCAGCGATGGGACATTAGCCATCAGGATACTATGTGCAGGAGGCCGTTTAGCCCTTCTTTTCAGCCTAGCTTAGAGGGAAAAGTCTAAACGGGATCCTTGGGACGTCCCAACTCTGACGTCACCCCATTGAAGTTGAAATTTTAAATGGTTAAGAGTTAAGGTTAGGGTTAGGGTTATGTAAAGGTTATGGATAGGGTTAGGTTAAGGGTATGGGTTAGGGTTTAGGGTAGGGACGTCCCAAGATCCTGGATAACACTAACCTAGCTTGGAGTTCCCTTTCCTTCCTCGCCTGTGTTGCCTTCGGTCATCTTGGTCAGCAGCAACAGGTAAGCCCACTGTGTGGGGAACAAAGGAGCGAATCTAGTACTCCAGATCTGGGAGGCCAAGAGATAAGTGTGTAGCTTCTCATTCATGATCCAGAAGTGTGTCTGTCGTAGGAAATTATTGCATGAACACTCTGAGCAAACAAAGTAATAATTAACGTAAAAACAGCCATAAAAAAAAGCTACGCGAGCAGGAACCGGCAAGACCCGCGCCCTCCTTAGTGCTGCCATCTTATCTAGTGTTTTCAGAACAGGCACGTAGGAATCCTTAACAGGCAGCGACTGTCTTTGCACTATCTAATAAAACCTAAACCTAAATGGCACAAAGCCTGATTAAGCTTCAGCTTTACGTTTCCTCACAATAAAGGTGCCACGCATAGTCTTCCGTTATACCACCGACCCCTGGGAAATACTACAAGCTCAGGCATAGCCATTATTATACATTTGAGAGTGTGACCGTGTGTGCACGTCTCTGATGTGTGTGTGTGTGTGTGTGTGTGTGTGTGTGTGTGTGTGTGTGTGTGTGTGTGTGTGTGTGTGTGTGTGTGTGTGTGTGTGTGTGTGTGTGTGTGTGTGTGTGTGTGTGTGTGTGTGTGTGAGAGAGTAAAAGAAAAGTAAGACACCAAGAGCTTCAGGTGAGAAATAAAAAATATTAGCATATTTATTACAGCGACATGAAGGACTTTAGAATGAGTACACCCTTTGAACAAGCGTATAGAAATCTGCCATGATAAATATAATGGGCCAAGGGCAGGAAGGAAGAAAGACCAGGGAGAGCGAGAGAACAATCTCACAAGGAATCAGTCTGGGAACATGTAAATAACCGGCCTGGCTGTGGGGTAGAAGACTTCACCAACAATTATTTAGGATCAGCTTACTATTTCCATATCCTAACTTTAACTGTTAGGCGGGGAACACAGAACTGACCTTTGAACAGTGCCAAGGGGAAACGTTATCCAGCCACATGACAGGACTCAGAGCCTGGCTAAGGTTCAAGGGTGGTGAGATATGGGTCAAAGGTTATGACGTCCGGTTGGGGAGTGATGGATTAGCTTAATAAACGAGGACAATTTCAAAGTGTAAAATTATGAGTACTGACAGACAGCTAACCTTCAACTGGTCACCACTGTCTTGCAGTATTTTGCTGTTTTGAGTCTGAACGAACAGACCCAATATGCTGCTGTCATTTGTTGAATATTTGAATCTAATTGATGACACCGCAAAAGGCTTCTGGCAATTCAATCCATTCACTATAACGAATACATCATTTGTTGGTAACGCATCATTAATAGACACCTTCAGAGACAAATTGGAAAGACAAAGGTTAATTTAGCTGTTGAGATTTGCTCATCTCCATCATATGTGTGGGAGGCATTGGAACACTTCAAATAGCTTTGAGATACGAAGGGAATAATGTGTATATGCTATACATTGACCAACGAGTTCAGACAAGTATACCAACAGGTCAGATTCCTAAACCAAAACAAACATGAAAAGTTTACTTTCTAATGTGTTTTTCAAATACAGCTTCCAATAAACTGGTGGTTGATTTACAGCAGCAGTATAGTTTTATGTATACTATTTTTTTTAAAGAACCAAAACAGAGGTGATAACCGCCTGGGGGTTTTCAGTTAAAGAAAAAAAAAAGAAAGAAAAAAAATATATATTTTCTGTGACGTCACCTCAGGGAAACAGATAAATACTATGTACAGATGTAGTCATAACTCCGCCTCTATGGGGGATCAGGGGAGGAGAGGACCAGGAAAAGGAAAGGTAGCACAGTAAATAAGGCATCTAAAAGTCGAGCGTCCTCAGGTCCACGGCCCGAGTCAAAACTGCACTCCCTGTCACCTGTCAATCAAAGGATGAAACTTAATACCCATGCTACGTAAACGTACATTCCATAGGCCAGGTCAAACGAATCACACGCTGCCTATCTCCCATGACCCGCCTCCGCAAGGGGAAAAAATGCCAGATTTCTCTCCTCCTTCAGAATAAAAGTATATCATTACCGTCGTTATCACCGTAATCATCATCGTCACCATTATTGTTACAAACATTCTAGAGTTTCAAATCAACTCTGTACATATTTTACAGTATGGTACAATGGTATATATGTTGGTGTGTTTGTGGTCCAGTCAGGTAGCAGAATAACACTGTTATCATAAACATAACCAGATAGAAACAGGGGTGCAGTGGACATTGACGACCATATTCAATCAAAGGGGCCTAGTCCAAAACTCCACCCTCCCATCCCCAAAGTGAGAGGGCATGTTGGTTTTGATATGACGTTGAATTTCCTTCGTTTCACATAGAAAACGTTGTTTTGTTGAGCACAGGACATTGATGTTTTTTCTCTCTCACTTATCCAGGAAATGAGGTTAGCAGGTTTGCTTGAATAGGACATTGGCTCTTGTAGATTTGGAAGCAGTTGGCATGACTGAACAGAGGTGGTTAGGACAAACCGTGAATGAACCCATGTTAATTAATAAGAGGTGAAATGAGGCAAAAAACATCACTCGGCACAGTCTACTCAAGTCAAGTCTACCTCACAATCAAGTCTGACTTTGCCCAACATTTCAGAGCAATACTAACTGTACATGGCGAAACAGATACACATTCCAAACAGTGTCAACGTCACACATACAAGGCTATCTACTTCTCCGCTCCTCTTCTGTCACCAAAAGGTACAGCTTCTCCAACTGAGGCCAACCCTTGGAAGAAAATGTGCCAACACTGTATTGCCCTGCAGGTTTCTTACCGACGGCGTCCTACAGGTTGCTGCTCTAGGCTGTACTAAAATGAACTTACTCAAGTGAACTGTGTGCGTCTGGAAGCAGTGGCTATGGAAGCCCTGTCTGTTCCTGGCCAAACGGAATGGAAGTCTTCTGAGACCATGAACAGACATCTCCATCTCGTATTTTCGCATCCCTCTATTTCTCCTACCTCCCTCACACATCCATGATACGTCGAAGAGCGTCCTGGGGGAGGGGCTTATAGGAAGGGGAGGGGCCTGGCAACACATGCACCAGGAAGGAACATCCCACCTGCGTTGCCTGACCACTGATACAAACTTTACGTTCAGTTCTAGACTGGCGGACTGACACACAGCTCTTGTAAACATTTATCTATACATATACAATATCTCCTGGCACCATAAACTGTGTAGAAAATAAAAAAAACAGCTTATTGTAAAACGAAAAACAAAACAACCATAAAAACAACTGTACACTAAACTTCACAGACAGTGATGATAATTACAATCGACTTCATTTTTTATTTTTACCATTTTTGTTGTTCTTATTGATACGGTCAGAGACGTCTTGGATGTAGCCTGGTTTCTGAGGTTGCTGGGTTGCTAAGCCTCTAAGTGCGTGGACAGAAGCTGGAAGTGCCTACGCTATCAAAACATCCAGGACGGGTGGAATGGTGAAGCTGCAAAGAGGAAGTAAAGGAGCCGAGCGTCCATTACGGCTCCATCTAAGTGTCTTTGTATGGGGAAACCCAACCCAAGATGTCTATATTGGCTTAATCTCAGCGTGTCTCAGTGGTTAAACTCAAAGCAGAGCGTCCATTTTGGCCCTCTCTCTCTCTCTCTCTCTCTCGCTCAGTGTGTCTCTATGGGGAAACTGTTATACTTGGACGTGGGTCCCCTGGGTCTGCAGGCTCTGGACACTGGAGAGGATCTTCTTCTGGTGACCCGCCAAAGTCACATCCATCTTAACGAGCTCACTGCAGAAGAGGACAGAGCAAAAAGGGACTTAGAAAAATGCCAAACAGCAGCAACAACAGACTCCCCTTTTCCCCCTAGCTCTGCTGACTCCTACTCCCCTTTCCCTAACCCAGCTCAGCCCAGCCTCAGCTTAGCCCAGCTCAGCTCAGCTCAGCCCAGCTCAGCCCTGCCCAGCTCAGTCCAGCCCTGCCCATGTCTCTCACCTGATGGAGATGTAGAGGACAGAGTCCAGGGTGACGTATCCAGCGCTGGAGAAGTTCTCCTTGTACTGGCCCATCTTGATGGCCTCCAGCCACTCCTCCACCGTACTCACACTAAACTCCGGAGTGGTTGGGTCTTCCCTGCTGGGCAAACAGGAGAGAATATACACATTCTTATCAGCATAGTTAAATATCCCAAACAGTCCAGATACTAGTTCTAATAGTTTATTCTGGATCTGACAGTGTGTGCCTGAAGACTGAGTTTTTTGACCCATTGTAACTCACCATACTGAGCTGTTGGCCAGCTCTCGGAGTCTGGCTGGGTTTCTGATCAGCTTGTCCAGGGTGGTGACGATCTGGCCAAACTTGGGCCGTTCGCTGCGGCCCTTCTCCCAGCAGTCCAACATCAGCTGGTGGAGGACAACAGGACAGTCCATAGGGGCCGGGAGACGGTATCCCTCATCTATCGCTTTTATCACCTGGAAATACGCGGAGAGAGAGAGAGAAATAGGGGCGGATTAGATAGACCCTAGTCAATCACAAAAATTGTCATCATAATAATTTGAATCCACCGAGGATGGGAGAGAAAGCCAACTGAGTCTGCCTAGCTTCCGCACAAAACCAGCCATCAATATCAAATCATTGATTAACATATACCATATCAGCTATACACTGTGCTTTATTATAATGAAATGACTCACATCCTGGTTGGACATCTCCCAGTAGGGTCTCTCTCCGTATGAGACCACCTCCCACATGACGATGCCGTAGCTCCACACGTCACTGGCTGACGTGAACTTCCTGTAGGCAATGGCCTCTGGAGACGTCCATCGGATGGGGATCTTCCCTCCCTGGAAGGGTTAATAACAGGTTTGTAAATGGTTAACAGTACATGTAGAAAGGGTTGATAAAACATTACTTGGAAGGTTAATACAGGATTTACAAACTACTACTATTCATGACTGTCTGCATTGGCAATATGTACCAACTCATTGAATTCTATTGAAAGAGAGAGGGGAACAATCCCTGTTGTGGGTGCGTAGGTAGGAAAGCTCAAAGAACTGCATGGAAACACAGAACCAAGTAGTCATAGGGATGTACCTCATTATATTCATTGATTAAAACACAAACCCAAAGCATTTCTTTCTATTCGCACAATAACTGGGACCACAGTAGAGCTTTGACTTCACTCCTCCATCTGTCCTCTTTCACAAGCCTTTCACAAGCCTTTCCCTTTGTTGTTCAGGAGGAAAATAAGGATCAAAGGAGTGTATATGGAGTAGGCATAGCAGAAAACAGGCTTTTAAAAGGCATTGGGACTGACTGTGTATAAGGAGGACAGAGGAGACGGCATTAAGATGCCTGGTTGGCTCTCTACACAGATCACACCAGTCTTAACATGCTGCTACTGCTGAACTCCTTCTAGTCCCAGCTCTCTGGTCAAAGTCAAATGAAAGAGACAAAGTAAGCAGTCACCCCCCCTTTCCTTTTCTATCTCCCCTGCTACCCCCCCCCCCCTGTTCATCTCACTCCACTCTTTCTCTCTGTCTTTCTTTCTCTATCCTCCCTCCCTCCCTCCCTCCCTCCCTCCCTCCCTCCCTCCCTCCCTCCCTCCCTCCCTCCCTCCCTCTCGCTCTGCATCTTTCCTTCTCCCCTACCCCCTCCCTCTCCTCTATCCCTCCTTCCCTCTATGGCCTGTAGATGTATGTGTGTGAGTCTCCTGACACTGCTGACTGTGTGTGTAGATGTACAGTATCTACCAGCGAGCGACTGACACATTGGCTGAGTAATTATAGATCTCTAAACTTCCATTTTTTTATCCAAGATTTTAGACAAAGTTTTTTTCAAGCAATTTGTGGCTTATTTGAGTATAAACAACTTTTTTGAAAAATTCCAATCGGGCTTCCACTCATTTTACAGCATCGAAACTGCTTTATTTAAAGTCAGTAATGACCTTCTGTTGGCTGCCGATGCCGGTGAATGCTCCATTCTAGTTATTTTAGAACTCAGTGCAGCATTTGATACTATTGATCAGAACATCCTTGCTGACGGGCTGGAAAGATGAGTGGGAATCTCCGGCGTTGCCCTCGACTGGTTCAGGTCATATCTATGTAGCATACGTTTCTCAATGAGCATGCATGGGTGGTTCAGCATCATCCCCAGCATCAATTCACTATGGTGTCCCTCAGGGGTCAATTCTGGGCCCCATCCTTTTTTCCCTGTACATGCTTCCCTTTGGTGACGTCATCCGCAATCATAACATTCAGTTTCACTGCTATGCAGATGACACACAGCTTTTTTTTTTACCAATCTAACCGAGTGACCAAGCTAGCATAGCTACCTTTCACAAGTGTCTTGCTGACATCAAATTTTGGATGTCTGACTAATTTCTACAGCTCAATGAATAAGAAATCAGAGGTTGTTTTATTTGGCACCCACCTTGCTAGAACCCATATTGTAAATAACCTTCGATGTTTGTTCACCAATGTAAAGCCTATGGACAGAAACCTTGGCACCTTCATTGACCCTGACCTAAACCTCTAGCTGCATGGAAAGAAGGTTGTCTAGTCCTGCTTTAATCATCTAAGAAATATAGCTAGTCTTGTAAGGTTCTGCTTTTCTTTTCTTAGTCAACCTTGTGTTCTTTTTCTTTGTGTTCTTGAACGTAGCCCTGTTTTTGTGTGTTCTGGAACGTAGCCCTGTCTTTCATTTTTGTTCGTCAGAAAAATGGACAGTGGCCTCCGTCCATGTATTGATTATCGTTCCCTGAATGACGTCACGGTCAATAACCGTTTCCCTCGTCCTCTGATCCCAGCGACCCTTGAACAAGTGGGCTGCGCCAACATCTATACTAAACTCGACCTATGAAGTGCATATAACCTTGTCCGTATATGTGAAGGCAACACATGGAAGACGGCCATTATCACCACTCGAGGGCACTACAAACACCTGGTCATGCCTTACAAACGCCTCTGCCGTCTTCCAATCCTTTATGAACAAGGTTTTCCAGGATATGATCAACCACTTTCTCATCGTCTGCATTGATGACATTCTGATTTACTCCTACTCTCTGAAGGAACACATACAGCATGTGCAAAAGGTTCTTCAACGGCTCCTTGACCATACCCTTTATGTCAAGACTGAAGAGAGTGCCTTCCATGTAACCTCTGTAAGCTTCGTACTGACACCTGGAGGGGTCAGCATGAATGAGAACAAAGTCCCCACCATCAGTAACTGGCCCAAACCCACCACCGTTAATAATTAAGGAACTCCAACATTTTATTGGGTTCTCCAACTTCTATTGCCGGTTCATTCGGAACTTCAGGTCTACAGCCGCTCCCCTCACTGCCCTTAACAGCCAAAAGACCCAGACCCTTCAATGGACTGATACCACCCTGACTGCGTTCAACAACTTGGAACGCCTCTTCACCTCAGCTCCTGTCCTTTGCCAACCTGATACGACCCTTCCTTTCACCATGGAGGTGGATGCCTCCGAAGTAGGAGCCATACTCTCTCAGCGGGTGGGAACACCTCCCAAATCACATACCCGTGCCTTCTTCTCCAAGACGTTATCCCCTGCTGAGAGGAATTACGATGTGGGGAACATATAACTCCTCGCCATCAAGCTGGCCCTTGAATGGCGGCACTGGTTGGAGGGTGCACCACATCCCTTTCTCATCCTAACAGATCATCATAATCTGGAATATTTCAGAGGGGCTAAGAGGTTCAACTCCAGACAAGCCCGCTGGGCTCTCTTCTTCACACGCTTCCATTTCCATGTTACATACATCCCTGGAAGGAAAAATGTAAAAGCTGATGCTCTCTCCCACCAGTTTGACCTTCCGACCATTCTTCCTTCCTCTTGCATTATGGGACCGGTACAGTGGGAGGTTCACTCTGCCATACAAGAAGCCCTTACCTCAGACCCGGCTCCTCCTGAGACACCAGCTGGGAGGAGTTACGTACCAGCAGCTGTTAGACCCCAACTAAATGCAATGGTGTCACACGTCCTTGGGGTCAGGACATCCGGGCATTACATGAACCACCGAACATCTAGCCCGGAAGTTCTGGTAGTCTTCACTGGCATCCGACGTAAGGGATTGCGTACTCTCCTGTCCAGTCTGCACCCAAATCCCTCGTCATCTCCCCTCTGGGAAGCTTCAACCTTTGCCAATCCCTCACAGACCCTGGACCCACATAGCTGTTGACTTCATCACAGACCTTCTTGAATCCTCTGGTAACACCACCATCCTTATCATAGCAGACCGTTTAAAAAAATGTGTTGTCTGGTTCTGTCTGTATGGGACAGATGTTCTGTCTGTATGGGATTCCGGAGGACATTGTCTCTGACCGCAGGCCCCAGTTTGTCTTCCGGGTGTGGCGAGCCTTCTGCGACCGACTGGGGGTCACCCTCAGCCTCTCCTCCGGGTACCACCCCCAGACCAATGTGCAGACAGAACACCTGGACAAAGAAATAGGGAAGTACCACCGCCAACAATGTTCTACCTCTCCACACGACTGGAGTCGGTATATGGCCTGGGCCGAATACACTCAGAACTCACTCATGCACTCATCCATTCACCTTACTCCGTTTCAGTGTGTCCTAGGTTACCAATCCCCCATGTTTCCTTGGGAGGCGGAGCCTAGTACTGTCCCAGCTGTCGACGACTGGTTTCGGCGTAGTGAGCGGGTATGAGAGAAAGTATTCACACCCCTTCACTTTTTCCACATTTTCTTGTGTTACAGCTTGATTGGTACAACTGAATAAATTTAGATTTTGTATCACTGATCTACACATAATATCGCATAATGTCAAAGTGGAATTCTGTTTGTAGAACATTTTAGAAATTGATAAATGTCAAGCTGAAATGTCAAGTATTCAACCCCTTTGTTATGCCAAGCCTTACTTAAATTCAGGAGTAAAATTGTGCTTAAAAAAATCGCATGATAAATTGCATGGACTCCTTTCATATTCAATAATAGTGGTTATTAACATGATTTTTGAATGACTAGCCCCTCTCTGTACCCCCACACATACAAGTATCTGTAAGGTCTCTCAATCGAGTAGCGAATTTCAAGCACAGATTCAACCACAAAGACCAAGGAAGTTTTCCAATGCCTCGCAAAGAAGGGTACCTATATAAAAAAAAAATATGCAGACATTGAATATCCCTTTGAGCATGATGAAGATTCTAATTACACTAAGGGTGTTGTAGCAATATACCCAGTCACTACAAACATACAGGTGTCCTTCCTAACCCAGTTGCCAGAGAGGAAGGAAACCACTCAGGGATTTCAGCATGAGGCGAACGGTGACTTTAAAACAGTTACAGAGTTTAATTGCTGTGATATGAGAACAGAGGATGGATCAACGACATTATAGTTACTCCACAAAAGAAGGAAGCCTGAACTGAATACAAATATTTGAAAACATGCATCCTGTTTGCAACAAGGCACTAAAGTTATACTGCAAAAAACGAGGCAAAGCAGTTCACTGTTTGTCCTGAAAAGTGTTATGTTTGGGGCAACTCCAATACAACACATTACCGAGTACCACTCCATATTTTCAAGCATAGTGGTTGCTGCATCATGTTATGGGTATGCTTGTAATCATAAAGGACTGGGGAGTTTTTTTAAGGATAAAAAGTAAACAGAATGGAGTTAAGCACAGGCAAAATCCTAGAGGAAAACCTGTTTCAATCTGCTTTCGACCAGACACTGGGAGATGAATTCACCTTTCAGCACAACAATAACCTAAAACACAAGGCCAAATCTACACTGGAGTTGCTTACCAAGAAGACAGTGAATGTGGCCAAGATTTATTTTTGACTTAAATCTACATGAAAGTCTTATGACAAGACCTGAAAATGGTTGTCTAGCAATGATCAACAGCCAAGAAGACAGTGAAAGTGAATGTGTCTGAGTTACAGTTTTGACTTAAACCTACTTGAAAATGTACGGCATGAAAATGACCAACAACGAATTTGACATTTTTGAAAATAATAAATGGGCAAATTTTGCCCAATTCAGGTGTAGAAAGTGTTCACGAGGCTTACCCAGAATGACGCTGCCAAAGGTGCTTCAACAAAGTATTTATTCAAGGGTGTGAATGTTTATGTCCATTGAATATTTCTGTATTTCATGTTCAATACATTTGCTAACATTCATAAAAACACGTTTTTACTTTGTTATTGTGGGGTGTGGTGTGTAGATGGGGGAGATAATTATAGACATTTAACCCATTTCGAATTCAGGCTGTAACACAACAAAATGTGGAATAAATCAAGGGTTATGAATACTTTCCGAAGGCACTGTAGCTAGATCTATGCGCTTATCCGGTCCTTCTATATCTTTGTGATGTGCCAAGGAGGTAAGGGGTCGATCTGGCATTGGGCATTAGTATAATTTTCCTCGTTTTATCTCTGGGGCATGAGGGGCGAGGAGTAGGGGAGTGAACGGTGAGCTAGAGAGGTGAGAAAAACAGAAGCTTCTTCTCTGACAAACCCGCAATTATCCCAATGGGAGGACAAGGGGCACTGTTAGACTAACAGAGATTGACAGGCTCTTTCACACAGGATTTCTCAATCTACCGCTCTCTTCTTTCTCTCACAAAAGAGGAAGGGAGTAAGGGGCAATAGGAAGGGAAGGAGTGAGGGGGGGAAATGGAAAGTAGAGAGGTGAAAAGGGGACATGCTGGTGAGAGGAGTAAGGGGGAGAGTGGGGGGGGGGATGAGGCTTGAGGTGAAGAAGGGTATGAGAGAGGTGAGAGAAGAAATGCATTTTCTCAGACAAACCTGCAATTACCGCATACTGGGACGACAGGGGCACTGACATGGACTGACAAGCTCTCTCCTCGCAATCTCTCTCTTTCTCGCCATCTTCTCTCAGTCACTCAACCTCACAAACATACAGTACGCTACAACATTGATCCAATACTTTCGCTACAACAAAAATCCAATACTTTCATTGATAATTGATAAAAATCCAATCCTTTCAGATCTACAAAGGCTGTGTTAACACAGGCAGCCTAATTCTGATCTTTTTTTTTTCCAGTAATTGGTCTTTTGAAAAATCAGATCAGTGCTGAAAAAAAAAAAAATCTGAATTGGGCTGCCTGTGTAAATGCAGCCTTTGTAGATCTGAAATGATTGGATTGGGGGAAATTCCACCTAGGCCATCAGTACAATTACCACATTGCTTATACCCAAAGCCATATATAGCTAAATCTACCGTAGAGTATATAGTGCATTCAGAAAGTATTCAGATCCCTTGACTTTTTCCACATTTTGTTACATTACAGCCTTATTCTAAAATTGATTAAATCGTTTTTTTACCCTCATCAATCTACACACAATACCCCATAATGAGAAAGCAAAAACCGTTTTGTAGAAATTTCTGCAAATTTATAGAAAGAAAAAAAATTGTGAAATATCACATTTACATAAGTATTCAGACCCTTTACTCAGTACTTTGTTGAAGCACCTTTGGCAGCGATTACAGCCTCAAGTCTTTCTTGGGACAAACGCCAAGTGGGCTATTATGTGTCTTCCGTCTGGCCACTCTACCATAAAGGCCTGATTGGTGGAGTGCTGCAGAGATGGTTGTCCTTCTTGAAGGTTCTCCCATTTCCACAGAGGAACTCTGGAGCTCTGTCAGAGTGACCATCGGGTTCTTGGGGACCTTAAATGCTTCAGAAATGTGTTGGTACCCTTTCTCAGATCTGTGCCTCGACACTATCCTGTCTCGGAGCTCTATGGACAATTCCTTCGACATCATGGCTTGTTTTTTTCCTGATTTAACGAGCACATTCCTTGACCTACATGTGCGGTATAGTAACACATTCTCATTGACATTACCCGTGTAGTGTATGCTGCCTCGGGGTCGTCCTCCAGTACTCGGGACAGGCCGAAGTCAGACACCTTACACACCAGGTTGCTGTTGACCAGGATGTTGCGGGCGGCCAGGTCTCGGTGAACGTAGCTCATGTCAGACAGGTACTTCATGCCCGACGCGATGCCACGCAGCATGCCCACCAACTGGATCACTGTGAACTGACCGTCGTGTTTCTAACACGGAGAGAGAGAGAGGGCAAGCGAGAGTGAGAGAGACAGAGAGGAAGAGAGGGGGGGAGAGAGAGACACTGTTGTATACAAGTTGTTTGTGTTGTTACCGTCAACCCAGCTAGAACACGCCCTTGTGGAACAATAAAGTTGATTGAATTGGCTTGAATTGAACACATACAGTATACACACACCACGCCCCCACACCACAGTAGACTTACCTCTGTCAATTACACCCCCCACCCCGACTAAGTCTTTTCTCCCACAATCTCAAACGTCCATCTCCACAGTTCCACTAATATACAGTAGGCTGTGTCACTGAGAACAGATCACCACTGTACTACTCTCATTACCGCAGTGCAGATACAATTCTCTTTAAGTGGAGCCCTTTCACAACCACAATACTCTGGCTGAATGATGATGAAAACTGACACCGTTCATATGCACGCACGCACGCACGCACGCACGCACGCACGCACACACACACACACACACACACATATATATATATGCATATTCACAAACGCAAGCACACACACACCCACAGATGCGTCGGCGATGTTCGATCTGGGTAGTCAGCATAATGACTTTCAGAAACAGTTTCTTCATAAAAATCCAATATATTTCTGAGATCAGTTCTATGGGTTATAGGTCGTCCAGCTCCACCAAGGGTGACGTGTTTCATTTGACCCCAGATCAATTAAGCATCGTCCACAAAAACAAAGCATCCCTCACACTATCTCTCTCTCGCTCTCCCCCAACATAGTTCTGTCTCTCTCCCCCACTTTCTCTCCTCCATCTCTCTCCCTCCCTTCGTCTCTACAACCCCCATTCACGCCTACCCCCCCCCCCCCCCCCCCCCCCCGTCGTCGTCGTCGTCGTCTCCCTCATATCCCTTACTGGAAGTGCTGTTATAGGATAGGGAGAGATTGATAAAAGAGGAAGTCTGTGGGTTGAAAAGACAGAGCAATCAATCAGCATTTCACAAAACAAGACCTAATTAACTTACTCCACAGCTGCTGAAACACCGGCAGGGGATGTAGATGGATATTGCTCTGAGAGCGAGAGAGAGAGCTGTTGTGTGTTTGTGCGTGAGTGTGTGTGGTAGAACAGGATATTAATGTGGGATGATATTGCTGTAGCGTAAAGTAGGATCAAGGTCTAGTGGATATAGCTATAGGAGCGGAAAGATGGACGTAACACTCGTGGTCATCTACTTGTCCATCAATGTATACCAAGTCCAATTCGAAACATTACTGATGTGGTGTGTGTGTGTGGGTTTCTAGGTTTGTGAGTAAATCCCTCCATTGGCTTTTACTGTAAATTCATCCAGTACGAAAGAGGCCAGTGGGGTCGAGTGGTTTTCTTTCAGAACTGAAAGGACTCTAGTACTTTCTTACAAACACTTTCTTTTTCGTTCCATCCCTCTTTCGAACAGCAGATATGTTTTAATACTATAGGAGCAGCACAAGCTGACCTTCAGAGAGGAATAATGAGAGTGTAGTGTGTGTGTGTGTGTGTGTGTGTGTGTGTGTGTGTGTGTGTGTGTGTGTGTGTGTGTGTGTGTGTGTGTGTGAACACAAACTAACCTTCAGGAAGGTATCCAGGGATCCATTCTCCATGAACTCCGTGATGATCATCACTGGCTTACCTGAGGACACAGAGAGAAAAACACATTGACATTTATACACAACACAGATACATACTACAGAGAGATGGTGGCAAGAAGGTTGAGCCAGGAGAGGTTAGTGGTCACAGCGGAGACCAACCTCATTCCCTCTTTCTCCCACACACACCTCAACCCATCGCTCTCTTCCACCTCTCCCTCTCGCTCTCTCTCTGGGGTACAGCGTGGCATGTCGTCATCATTCACAGTGGCAGCTTCTAATCAGGGCCATGCATAAACGTCAGGAGATAATTACTATGGGCCAATCCGCCAGGGTGTGTGTGCAGGGGGCCGTCTTGAGATCTCATGAATATTGATCAGTCTCTTGGGGTCGAGGGGGAACAGGACAGGGGGGGATGGACGAAGGGAGGGGGAACATGAACACCTGTATGTGTGATGAGGGGCGGGGGGAAGGGGCTGGAGGCAGGGGGTAGTCAATGTGATTGATTGACAGGTCTAGTTCCCCGCCTGGCACCTGGTGGGGCTTACAAATTGACGAACAAAGTACCCCCATACGCAGTACCCCACTGCTTTACATGACCCCCCCCCCCTCCCCCCCCACCACCCGGGAGAGAGGAAAGAGAGAGAGTGAGAGAAGGGAGGAGAGAGGAAAGAGAGAGAGAGGGAGGAGGGAGGAGAGAGGAGGAGATGAGTGACAGGGAAAGAGAGGTGAGGAAAGAGGATGAAGGGTGAGATTGGGACGAGAGCAGAGAGGTTTGAGGGAAATATGGTTGTCAGGGGTGAGGGGAGAGTAGGAAGAGTACGGAGAGAGAAATAAAGGTAAGAGAGATAGGTGAGGAATGAGGGGGAGGAAAAGGGGGAGCCGGGGGTGAGGGAGGCGGGAGGATAAGGTTGTCAGGGGAGGTCAGTAACAACACTGGGGAGTCCTACAGTACAGCTCTATACTGGGTAAAGACGGTGATACATCACCCTAAATGAAATCACTATCTCACTGAGATAAATGCCACACACACACACTGATAAATGCCTATCCGAACCCTCACCCCCAGCAGAGGAAAATCCAATTCCCTTCCACTTTTATCCCTTAGACTAATGTGGCTGTCAGAGAGGACACCGCTACCAGAGATGAGGCCAGAGGGTGTGTGTGTGTGTGTGTGTGTGTGTGTGTGTGTGCGTGCGTGTCTCTGTGTGTGTATTGCATGGTGAGCATGGGGACAGCACTGCGACAGCCATCTGATTTCGAGGCTGTCCTGCGGAGAAGTGTGTGTGTGTGTGTGTGTCCTGTGACTGCTCTATCAAAGGCGCCGATGAAAGGGTCTGTGGGATTGATCCGTGCCAAAGGGGGGGAGGGGGGGGGGGGGGGTCTGACAGCTCACAGCCGGCCCCCCTGACCTGACAGGCAGACAGACAGACAGACAGACGTGTGTGTGTGTGTGTGTGTGTGTGTGTGTGTGTGTGTGTGTAAGAGAGTGACAGACAGACAGACTGACAGGCAGGCAGGCAGACAGACAGGATACTGTGACAGAAGGAGTGCGAAGTTTGAAAAAAAAGGATGACAATATAATCTCATTGAACGAAGGTTAGCGACGCTCTATGTCTCTGGGTAAGCTTGCGAAGTAAAAGAGCTTCCCTAACTAGAAAGAGAATGGGACAAGCGTTTTCACTGTGTGTTTTGTCTACTCTGACCGCTTGCGAAAACGCCACCATTCAGTTCAGCAGTCCAGATCGTCCTTCATTCATTTAGACCAGGCCATTATCCGATTGGTCTGTAATTCCTGTGCTATCTGAAGTCTCCATCTGGACTTCCACCATGGAGAATTAGCCTGACAAGATGGCAGGGGGTTAGCACCACACACACACACACACACACACACACACACACACACACACACACACACACACACCCCTCTGTCCATCTATCTGTTTATCTCTCCCTCCCTCTGTTGCTCTGCTCCCAGACAATAGACCCCGTTGACCACGGCTCGGAGACGGAGTCACATGCTGGACACGCGCGCATATGTACGTGTACGTTCCGCGTACGCATACGCACAGGGTCAGGTTGCCACATTTAGCCTCTCTCCCATTAGCTCAATGCCTCTGTTGTGTTAACAAATAAAGCCCTGTGCTTAATATCCTACAGAAACACATTCAATTCAGCCCGGCATAGACATTCATTAATAAAGTGACATTCATTAGGATAAACAAGTGCAGAGAGTCACTTCAAGCCCACAGAGCGAACTTGGTTTTAGATGAGTTGTGTGTAGCTTCTAGCTCATAATGACTGTAAAAAACATTAAGAACACCTGCTCTTTCCATGACACACACTGACCAGGTGAATCCAGCTGAAAGCTATGATCCCTTATTGAATCCACTTCAATCAGTGTAGATGAAGGGGGGGAGACAGGTTAACTTAAGGTATAGGGGGCAGCATTTTCACTTTTGGATAAAAAGCGTGCCGAATTTCAACTTCCTGCTACTCATGCCAAGAATATAAGATATAGTATTAGTATATTTGGATAGAAAACACTCTGAAGTTTCTAAAACTGTTTGAATCATGTCTGTGAGTATAACAGAACTTATGTAGCAGGCAAAACCCAGAGGACTAACCGTTCAGAATTTAAAAAATTGAGGTCTGTCTGTTCAGTGAGTTCTCATTGGGAAACGATATTTCTTAGGCACTGTTTTCAGTTCCTACCGCTTCCACTGGATGTCACCAGTCTTTGGAATTCGGTTGAGGTTATTCCTTTGTGCAATGAAGAAGTACGGCCATCTAGGAAATGGGTAGCACTGTTGAGAGTTGCGGAAGACTTGAAAAGTAGCGTTAGTTTCCTCTCGTCCTCTATTGAAAACAGATAGACCCGTCTTCAATTTGATCGATTATTAACTGTTAAAAATACATAAAAAAATACAAAAATACAATACAAAACATTTCAAACTACCTTTGTAATACAACTTTAGGTATTACAAAGGCAGTTTGAAATGTTTTGGCAAAGTTTACAGGCAACTTTTGAAATATTTTGTAGTGACGTTGCGCAATTTGGAAGCTGTTTTCTTTCTGGATCAAACACGCCAAATAAATGGACGGAATTAATCGAACAAAAGGACCAATTGTGATGTTTATGGGACATATTGGAGTGCCAACAAAAGAAGCTCGTCAAAGGTAAGGCATGTTTTATATTTTATGTGTTTTGTGTAGCGCCTGCAGGGTTGAAATATGCTACCCTCTTTGTTTACTGCTGTGCTACCATCAGATAATAGCTTCTTATGCTTTCGCCCAAAAGCCTTTTTAAAATCTGACACGTTGGCTGGATTCACAACGAGTGTAGCTTTAATTGAGTATCTTACATGTGTGATTTGATGAAAGCGTTTAAAAGGAAGCCAACGGAAGGAGTGTTAATGCAGACGTCATCGCAGGAGCACCTTAATGCTTACGTTTCTAGCTCCAACAGTGCAGTAATACCTGACAATACAAAGCAATACACACAAAAAAAATCAACAAAATAAAATAACCATAACCTTAAGAAATATCAGAAAGAGCCATGTCAGAGTCCGGAATATAAATATATAAATATATATATGTATATGATGGTGTGCAGACATTATGGACAGTATAAGAATAGAACAGGTGTATACCGTGCATACAGTAGTTATATAGGATGAGCCTAGAGTAGAATACACTAAGTGTACAAAACACTAGGAACACCTTCCTAATATTGAGTCACAACCCCTTTTGGCCACAGAACAGCCTCAAATTGTCGGGGCGGCGACCTTACAAGGTGTCGAAAGCATTCCACACAGATGCTGGCCCATGTTGACTCCAATGCTCCCCACAGTTTTAGCCACTTCACCCTTACCTACATGTACAAATGACCTCAACTAACCTGTACCCCCGCACACTGACTCAGTACAGGTACCCCTGTAAATAACCTCATTATTGTTATGCTATTGCGTTACTTTTTATTATTTTTTACTTTAGTCTACTTGGTAAATGTTTTCATAACTCTTCTTGACCTTTACTGTTGGTTAAGGGCTTGTAAGTAAGCATTTCATGGTACCCTGTTCAAAGGCACTTAAAATCCTCCGTCTTGCCAGTTCACCCTCTGCATGGCAAACATACACAATCCATGTCTCTAATTGTCTCAAGGCTAAAAAATCCTTCTTTAACCTGTCTCCTCCCCTTCATCTACACTGATTGAAGTGGATTTAACAGTTGACATCGACAAGGGGTCATAGCTTTCACCTTGGTTCACCTGGTCAGTCTATGTCATGGAGAGAGCTTGTTTTGTACACTTTTGTACACTTGTTTTGTACAGCTTATTTTGTACACTTTGTCACTGTGTCCAGTATGAGGGAAGTTAGAGGTTGTTTCGCGAGCCAATGCTAACTAGTGTTAGCGTAATGACGGGATGTCTACGGCTATCTGCTAGCATGCGAGCAGATACCATAGACTTCCAGTCATTATGCTAACGCTAGTAAGCAACTTGTGCTAACGCTAGTAAGCAACTTGTGCTAACGCCAGTTAGCAATTTCCTTCAAACTGCCTTGCAGAGAACCAAAAATGGTATCCACGAGTTCACCTGACTCTGGGGAAGTAGAGGAAGGGCCTCATTGCCAAAATCCCAAAGTATCCCTTTAAGAGTGTGTATCTGTGTGTGATGCTCAGTGCTCCAGAGCTAGTTCATTTGCAGTAGGGCGGTGAGCAGGCTTGCAGATTGCCTATTGATCTTCTGCCAGGTGTGAGAGCAGCAGAGTGTAAAATGGATCCAGGAGTTTTATGTTTTAACAGCTCTTCATTAACGCATGCTTTTAACGAGAGACCTGGCCTCTTATTGCCTCTCTGAACCTCACACGCCACCAAGCTCCTCTATTTACTGTGTGTGTTCCAGCTTCAGAAACATAGGGAATGTTAAACAGGAGATGGTAACTGGGTCTAGATTAAGATGAAGGGTGTTTTTAACTAAACGACACATAATATATTTAACAGGGTGTGGATCTCTCTTGTTGTATGGCTGGAGGGGCATAAAGAGAGCGAGGGGAACACATCAAATCTCCAATAAAATTCACCACACAAAAGAGTGTTTAAACTCACATTGTCCCCTCACACAAAAGAGAGCCTCCAAAACGAATAACTACTTTCCCTAAATAGAGGATAACAGATTAGGGGAGAGATCGGAGCAGCCCTCACCCAAGTGCTGAGAGACAATGCATTAGATGGATAGTGAGCAGATGAAATGACGAGGTGCGCGTAATTGATGCTTTTCCAGATGAGCTGATTGCCCAGAGCGATTGTGTGAGGCGCATAAAAGGGGAGGATAAAGAGATAACTGGAGGGATGGGAGGGAGATAAAAGGACGGAGGGAGAGAGATAGGGAGAGCGCACGCGGCACCCCCCCCCCCCCCCCCCCCCCCCCGATGCGCGGAGAGACGGAGGAAATAAAAAGGTCTACTTTCCTCTCCTCGTCGTCTGTGTGAGCAGCATTACCATTTGCATAACAATGGCAGCAATCAGAGAGAGACAGGCAGGGTGTTATTAGAATAGCAGGACAGCGGGATGGAAGGCTCTTGGGGTTTAAAGTGGGTATAATGAGAACACACACACTTTCATACACACAGGGACACACACACACACACACACACCCTCACTCATAACCACACACAAAGGACCAAGTATGTACTCCATGAATGTAAAATGCATGAACTAATATGGCCTGTTATAGAAGACTCACATGGACTGAAATGGACAGAGACAGAGAGAGAGAGAGAGAGAGAGAGAGAGCGAGAGAGAGAGAGAGAGAGAGAGAGAGAGAGAGAGAGAGAGAGAGAGAGAGAGAGAGAGAGAGAGAGAGTCACACGCGCTGGCCTGGAGGTACACACGCAGAAAAACACGCGGCACACGCCCCTGAGCACCATTTGAGCGGTCGGCGGTGATGATTAGAGTGCATGAGGTGTGAAGGGACCAGCTGGGACTGTCTGAAGGGCTGGAGGAGTTATATCGACCCGCCTCTCTCACCTCTAACCCCCCCACGCACTCACACCCTGGGCTGTGACCGGTGAAGTCGCTGCTCAGCTGTCGTACTATATCTGTGTTTCCATGGTTTTCTAAATCGTCTCTAAAGACACACATACATGTTCACATTCCAGGCACACACTTACTCTATTCCTCCACGAAAGGCAATGAATTATATTCATTAAAAAGGATTCTCCATGCTATATCCGCCAAATGAACTTTGGTATTTCCATTGTGTGTACGTGTATATTTGTGTGTGTGTGTGTGTGTGTGTGTGTGTGTGTGTGTGTGTGTGTGTGTGTGTGCACAGGTGTGTGCTTAGTGAGTGTGTGTGTGTGCTCAGCTTATGTTTCACAATGCATTAAAATGTTACTTCTGAGAGGAAAGAGCAGCAATTACCAACATGTGCCTGTGGAAATGAAAAGCAAATCTGATTTACTCTGCTAATAGTTCTACAAACCGCTCCAACCCAGCCAAGCAAAGGTCAAAATTACCATCTCATATTACCATATGAGAGAGAGAGGAGCGAGAGAGGGGGAGAGAGAGCGAGAGAGAGAGAGGAGAGAGAGGGAGAGTGCAAAGAAAAGAGGAAATACAAATTAATAAGAAATTCAGAGGGAATTTCAGCATTGATATGCACGTTGCTGAATATTCATGAAGCTAAAAAACACATCCAATTAACTCTGTGAAATATTAATATTCATGATGTGGGTCATGCATATGCATTTGTTCTTTAGTTGCGTGACCTAGGTGCCACTGAACAGTGGCGTGCGGTGGGGCTGTTTTTGAATACTGACTATGACGCCGGAGTGATGGGGGGGGGAATTAGTGTTTATCTTTCTGTCTCTCTATCTTTCGGTCTGACTGTCTCTCGCTCTGATTCCCTCTCTCTGTTTCTCTCCATCAAAAAATCTAGAGCAACATTGTAATAGCAGACAGGCATTTCTATTCGGTGACATTCATGTATATTTCTAGGTTACTATTAGGTACTACAGGCTCAGCATGTCAGTGCAGATACAAGATACACTCTTACGTAACCGATGCATTGTAAAATAAATACTGTGCTGAGATAAGTGTTTGGAAATGATAGTGCACGATTTGACAACAAGCGAGCTGGTGTTCTTTATATGCTGCCTAATGTGTTGGTATTGTATGTCTTCGGAAGATGGAGAGAAAATTATGAGAAATTAGAAACAAACGAACAAAAACAAATGGAAGAGAGTAATAATGAAACTGATGTGCTCTAATGGAGAGAGAGAGAGAGAGAGAGAGAGAGAGAGAGAGAGAGAAAGGGAGAGCGAGAGAGCGAGAGAGAGAGAGAGAGAGAGAGAGAGAGAGAGAGAGAGAGAGATAAGGATCTGTTATGAGGCTTGTTCAACCCTGTCTCTGTATTTCTGTATCACCTGTCACATCCAAACACACTCTCGCTAATGTAATAACAAACACAAGTAAACACGTGCCCCTTCTACACACGTATACACACACTCACAAACAGACACGGCAAAAGCACGGGCTGCCATGGTAACTGGAGCCTTTATCTGATCCAAGGTCGAGTCTGATTCTCATGAACAGAACCGCTCTGCTGTCTCACTCACACACAGGTACGTGACACACAAACATATTCGCACACAATTCATGATCCAAAACAAACATTTAACCACACGGTTTGCAGATCTGAAGGGATGGAACAGGTGAAATATATACGGCGATGGGAAATCTCTGCTCGGATTTGTTAAAGTAGCCGTCAATCACTCACATCGTGTGACCACGCCCTCCAGTCTGATGATGTTTGGGTGGTCGAACTGTCCCATGATGCTGGCTTCAGAGAGGAAGTCCCGCCTCTGTTTGTCAGAGTATCCTGCCTTCAGACTCTTTATGGCCACGTAGATCTCCCTCTTTCCCTGGAGACGCAGACGGCCACTACACACCTCCCCAAACTCACCTACAACACAGACGCACAGCATAAATAACTACACACTTCCCCAAACTCACCTAAAACACACACACACACACAGTATAAATAACTACACACTTCCACAAACTCACTTACAACACAGACACACAGCATAAATAACTACACACTTCCCAAAACTCACCTACAACATACACAGTATAAATAACTACACACTTCCGCAAACTCACCTGCAACAGAGACACACAGTATAAATAACTACACACTTCCACACACTCACCTACAACACACACAGTATAAATAACTACACACTTCCCCAAACTCACCAACAACACACACAGTATAAATAACTACACACTTCCCCAAACTCACCTACAATATACACAGTATAAATAACTATACACTTCCCCAAAC
Organism: Oncorhynchus mykiss; assembly: GCF_013265735.2. NCBI lineage: Eukaryota > Metazoa > Chordata > Actinopteri > Salmoniformes > Salmonidae > Oncorhynchus > Oncorhynchus mykiss. Next base: position 8,803,141 of record NC_048592.1, read on the forward strand.
TCACCTACAGTATACACAGTATAAATAACTACACACTTCCCCACACTCACCAACAACACACACACACACACAGTATAAATAACTACACATTTCCCCACACTCACGTACAACACACACAGTATAAATAACTACACACTTCCCCACACTCACCTACAACACACACAGTATAAATAACTACACACTTCCCCAAACTCACCTACAACACACAGTATAAATAACTACACACTTCCCCACACTCACCAACAACACACACACACACAGTATAAATAACTACACACTTCCCCACACTCACCTACAACACACACACACAGTATAAATAACTACACACTTCCCCAAACTCACCTACAACACACAGTATAAATAACTACACACTTCCCCACTCACCAACAACACACACACAGTATAAATAACTACACACTTCCCCACACTCACCTACAACACACACAGTATAAATAACTACACATTTCCCCAAACTCACCTACAACACACAGTATAAATAACTACACACTTCCCCACACTCACCTACAACACACACAGTATAAATAACTACACACTTCCCCAAACTCACCAACAACACACACAGTATAAATAACTACACACTTCCCCAAACTCACCTACAATATACACAGTATAAATAACTATACACTTCCCCAAACTCACCTACAGTATACACAGTATAAATAACTACACACTTCCCCACACTCACCAACAACACACACACACACACAGTATAAATAACTACACATTTCCCCACACTCACGTACAACACACACAGTATAAATAACTACACACTTCCCCACACTCACCTACAACACACACAGTATAAATAACTACACACTTCCCCAAACTCACCTACAACACACAGTATAAATAACTACACACTTCCCCACACTCACCAACAACACACACACACACAGTATAAATAACTACACACTTCCCCACACTCACCTACAACACACACACACAGTATAAATAACTACACACTTCCCCAAACTCACCTACAACACACAGTATAAATAACTACACACTTCCCCACTCACCAACAACACACACACAGTATAAATAACTACACACTTCCCCACACTCACCTACAACACACACAGTATAAATAACTACACATTTCCCCAAACTCACCTACAACACACAGTATAAATAACTACACACTTCCCCACACTCACCTACAACACACACAGTATAAATAACTACACACTTCCCCACACTCACCTACAACACACACAGTATAAATAACTACACACTTCCCCAAACTCACCTACAACACAAGACACACAGTATAAATAACTATACACTTCCCCAAACTCACCTACAACATACAGTATAAATAACTACACACTCCCCCACACTCACCTACAACACACAGTATAAATAACTACACACTTCCCCACACTCACCTACAACACACACAGTATAAATAACTACACACTTCCCCACACTCACCTACAACACACACAGTATAAATAACTACACACTTCCCCAAACTCACCTACAACACAAGACACACAGTATAAATAACTATACACTTCCCCAAACTCACCTACAACACACAGTATAAATAACTACACACTCCCCCACACTCACCTACAACACACACAGTATAAATAACTACACACTTCCCCAAACTCACCTACAACACACACAGTATAAATAACAACACACTTCCCCACACTCACCTACAACACACACAGTATAAATAACTACACACTTCCCCACACTCACCTACAATATACACAGTATAAATAACTATACACTTCCCCAAACTCACCTACAACACACACAGTATTAATAACTACACACTTCCCCAAACTCACCTACAACACACAGTATAAATAACAACACACTTCCCCACACTCACCTACAACACACACACAGTATAAATAACTACACACTTCCCCACACTCACCTACAACACACACAGTATAAATAACTACACACTTCCCCACACTCACTTACAACACACACAGTATAAATAACTACACACTCCCCCACACTCACCTACAACACACAGTATAAATAACTACACACTTCCCCACACTCACCTACAATATACACAGTATAAATAACTACACACTTCCCCACACTCACCAACAACACACACAGTATAAATAACTACACACTTCCCCACACTCACCTACAATATACACAGTATAAATAACTACACACTTCCCCACACTCACCTACAACACACACAGTATAAATAACTACACACTTCCCCAAACTCACCTACAACACACAGTATAAATAACTACACACTCCCCCAAACTCACCTACAACACACAGTATAAATAACTACACACTCCCCCACACTCACCTACAACACACATACTTTAAACAAAGTGTCTGCACAATTAACAATCAGATTTCTCTTGACTGCACCACTGGGATTCCACAGGCATCAATGTAATGGCCACTTTTATCACATTTGCATAGTCATGTTTTTGTAGTTTGAACAGCAACCAGGGATGACTCACCCGCTCCGATGACTCTCTCGATGCGGATGCTGGAAGCATCAATCTCTTTGGCAAAGTCTCTGACTGCCTGGTTAGGGTCCTCATAAGTGTGTGGATGAATATAGGTCTTACTGCCAGGGAGTTTGACTGGAGAGAGATAGAGAGAGGCGGGGGAGGGAGGAGAGAGGGGAAATATGGGGGAGAGAAACAGAGAGAGAGCGAGAGAGGCGGGGGACGGAGGAGAGAGGGGAAATATGGGGGAGAGAAACAGAGAGAGAGCGAGAGAGATGGGCGAAAGAAGAGAGGAGAGAAACATAGAGAGACGTCAATAACCTTCCTTGCAGAAAGCAGGCAGTGAACGACAGTGCGGCATAAAAATGAGCTCAACTCCAACGTAATTAAAGTTATGTAAATGGCTCCTGGATCCTTGAGAGTTGAATATCACATATTCAATATTGCTCTCTCGGATGGAACACGTCTCCCGCGTGTTTTGTTATACGTCCTTACAGCAACACCAGAGAATGAATGTCAATTCTGCTCACTTCATACAAGACATTCACTTTCCGAGAAGCAGCCTGAGCACATTCCTACGGACGTGACGGAGTGACTCCTGGTGAGAATCTCAAGTGCTTCTGTATGTTCTCATTGTTTAAGCTGAAAAGCTGAAAAGGGGTGAAGCATATCTCCTGTTTTTCCTACGGAGAGTGAAAGAGGGGCCTATCATGAATTGCAATCGCCTGAATCACTTTCTTGTTTATGTACATGTGAAAATAGCCTGTGACATATCGAAAAGAGTGTACTCTGTGTGTGTGTGTGTGTGTGTGTGATGCGTGGCACAGCAAACACGCCGGCCATTCACGAAACACAATAACGCTTCTTCATAACAAGTAGCAACATCACAAACAACCCCATTACGAAAGGTTTCAATGGACATGAACTTCAACGTCTACTGAGTGTGAGTGTGTGTGTGTGTGTGTGTACCTCGTCCATGTTGAAAATGCATCTTCTCTTCATCAGGGTCCTGTTTGGCTTTGATGTATCCACAGTGTCTGAGGAACAAACCACACCAACAGATTAATGACATCAAGGTTAGTGTGTGTGTGTGTGTGTGTTTGCGTGCATGTGTGTGTATGTGAGAGCTTACTTTTATTTCCAGTTTGTGAAACTCCCATGATACATATTGAACAGCCGAGGGCATATTGAAAGTATAGAAACAGTCCCCCCCCCCCCCCCCCCCCCCCCCCACCTCCCTCTCTCTCGCTGGTCTCTGTATGCAGGAGCCTGGGGGTGTGAAAGCAGTAGTCCTTCACTCTCTTTCTCCTCCCCCCTTCTCTCTCTCCCTTCCTCTGCTTCCCTCTCTGTCCTTTTCTCTGGTGTGCGTAGTAGCCTGAGGGTGTTCGTAAGTGTGTGTGTGTGTGTGTGTGTACCCTCCAGTGTTCAGTCATCCCCTTTCAGTAGAAGTGCATATAGGTCCATGCATTACCGTGCAATACACCCCTTCAACTCTTCTGACAACCTTTCTGCTCATTAACTACCTCTGTGTTCACCTCCATGGGCTACCACACACACCCACACACACACACACACACACACACAACCTGGATCAATAACAACCACCAATCAATTGATCCACCCAGCGGTGAGGATGTGTTAAACTAGCTCTGGTTAAAAAGCACCACTGTTTGCGAGAGGTTAAGGAGCGGTTGGGTGCTGAGTGGTTAACGTTAGCTTCTCTCTGCTCCGCTCTGTAAAACTTCAGTAGGAAAACAGCACATTTAACAAGCCAATTAACACAAAACACCATTACATTTAACGCTCGCTTAAATACAGCTTGAAGGTTTTAGCCCAAAACATAAAAGAGTGAAATCCATTTTCACATCGTCAGGTACTAAAACGCCATATAAATGGTTTATTTCCTGTCTCCTCTCCTCCCTTCTCCTTTCCTCTTCTTCATTTCCTCTCCTCTCTTCCTTCAAACTAACTTTCCCCTTCTCTTCTTCTCCTCTCTCCATTCCCCCTCTCCTCCCTCTGTCCTATCGCCTCTCATTACGAAGACTTATGAAGGGAAGTCATTCTGGGAAAGAAACCCTGTCCATCTCTTCCATCCTAATCAGGGGCCCAGTACATCTTAAAGCCATTCTGATTGTAATTAGTTTGGGATCAGTTCCAAGAACTGTGATCAACCACTTTGACATCTAGTCACCGACTAGAGATGGAGAAGAAAGAATGAACGCTGAAGATCCCTGGCCAGCAAAGAGGAATGATGGACAAGTGAGACACAGGGCAAAAAGGGGGAGAGGAAGGAGAGGTGAAGGGGATACTGAGGGCCTTGTTAGCCTCAGTAAATATGACAGTCATTTGGTGCCTAATCTCTATGTTGGTTTTTACACAGCTGAACGGATGGAATAACTCAGCCTACAATGGACCCTCTAGGGAATACTGTCTCTGTCTGGGACTGGAGTGAGGGATGAAGGGGAGGCCTAAGGCAGAGAGGGTTACAGGGCAAAATACACACACACCCCTCTGCCATGTGTTCGGCTGGGGGGGTCCCTTAGGTCGAGGTTGGGGGCTGGGGGGTAAAATTAGGAAGCGTTAGGGGAGTATGGGAGGGTGTGTGTGTGTGTGTGGGGGGGGAGGGTGGGGGTGGGTCCCACCTGTTTATCAGCTGGGTACAAGCCAGAGGGGGTACTGTGATCATTACCCCCCAACACGTACCGCCACGGAGACACCACCGCTTGGGGCAAGTGTCTAGAGCATATGGGGAATGGGGAGACCAGTTCACACCTCTGCCCCAACTGCAATGGAAAACTCCCATGAGGGTACAGCCCTCTAACCCTTACCCCCTACACACACACACACACACACACACACACACACACACACACACACACACACACACACACACACACACACACACACCCTACACACAAACACACCCCATACACACACACACCCCATACACACACACACACCTTCCTACACACCCTACACACACACACACCCCCTGCACACACACACCCCCTACACACACCCTACATATACCCTACACACACACACGCCCACCTACACACACACACACACACACACACCTACACCCACCTATAAACACACACACACTCACCACACACACAGACACCCTACACACACACACACCCACACCCACCTACACACACACACACACACACCCACCTACACAAACACACACCCACCTACAAACACACACACTGCAGTGCACCTGAGGCAAGGCACAAACAACCCTGACATTTTTCCCCATTCCCTGTGTGTGTGTGTGTAAATGGGGTTCTCTAAGAGGGGCACACGCATTTCCATAGTAATTACAATGTGCCTCATCTAGCCTCTCAAGTTAGAAGTGTCATGATTCATTACCGCTGAAAGACATCTCACATGAACACAAGCACACACACACAAACGCGCACACGCGCACACGCACACGCACACACACACACACACACACACACACACACACAGCATTGGTTGGGTCCCAGAGGAATTTTGTGCCCCACAAGCAACAAAACATAAAGGTAAGTTCACTATAACGCAGTAAACAGAAGGTTTTGTAAAAACTCAAAATACCTGAATAGTCTAGAGATCAACACAAACCCACCCAAGAGCTAGACAGGAGCTTAGGTTGGTTGAATGTCTGTTCAAATGGGTCGGCTTTATGCATCTGTTCTACAGTACCACTTTATATTTATAAGTACTACCACTGCATATCTGTGTATCTTGGTTCCATCTGTCATCCATAGGTAGTGAGGCTCCATTGCTCCAGTACGTTCCCATCCAATTTAACAACCACATACTCCGTTATCTCTCTCTCTCTCCCTCCCAATCTCACTCTCTCACACACACCCTTCTCTCTCTCTCTCTCTCTTATCCCTCTCACACACACCCTTCTTTCTCTCTCTCTCCCTCTCACACACACCCTTCTCTATCTATCTCTCTCCCTCTCACACACACCCTTCTCTCTCGCTCTCTCTCCCTCTCACACACACCCTTCTCTCTCTCTCTCTCTCACACACACACACACCCTTCTCTCTCTCTCTCTTTCTCTCTCTCTCTCACACACAAACCCTTCTCTCTCTCTCTCTCTCTCTCTCACCTCACCTCACACACACACACCCTTCTCTCTCTCTCTCACACACACCATTCTCTCTCTCTCTCTCTCTCTCACACACATACCATTCTCTCTCTCTCTCACACACACACCCTTCTCTCTCTCTCACACACACCCTTCTCTCTCGCTCTCTCACACAAACACCCTTCTCTCTCTCTCTCTCTCTCACACACACACACACACCCTTCTCTCTCTCTCACACACACACCCTTCTCTCTCTCTCTCACACACACCCTTCTCTCTCTCTCTCTACACACACCCTTCTCTCTCTCTCTACACACACACACATAGCAGGTGCACACACATACACACACACTCCTCCACTCCTTCCTCTGTTCCAGTCCACTGAGGACAACAGGCTATTCCTGTCCTCCAAAAGCCACACGCCCCACATTTGCATATCAATTTACTTTTTAATATAATACTCTGTCACTCGAGACCCATTTGTTATTCGGCTAGCGAGGTTCCACCTTCATGGAACTCCATCCATATATTATCCTCCCCATCTCTCTCTCTGTAACCCTTCTCTTTCTCGGCCGCCTCTCTCTCTCTCTCTCTCTCTCTCTCTCTCTCTCTCTCTCTCTCTCTCTCTCTCTCTCTCTCTCTCTCTCTCTCTCTCTCTCTCTCTCTCTCTCTCTCTCTCTCTCTCTCTCTCTCTCTCTCTCTCTCTCTCTCTCCTCCACCGTCTGAGTGGAGGGCTGGAAGCGAATAGAGGTTTTGCTGACAGGCAGGATGTGAGGCAGAAAACACAACGGGGGGGGGGGGGGTCCTACACTGCATACTAACTAACACGCATTCAGATGAAGAAGGGAGGGAGAGGTAGGGCGAGAGAGAGAGAGAACAAAAGAGAATGGAGGGACACCAAGGGTGAGAGCATAAAAGAGTTTAAGACAAAGAGCACAGGCGAGAGAAAGTCAGAGCGATCGAGAGGGAGAAGGCGAGCTGGCCACAGTAGCTGCAGGGCTAAGGCTATCTACAACAGCATCTTTGACAGTAGCTGTAATGGCTGACTCAGGTGCCCTTGTCTGTGTGATCGACACACTGGGGAAAATCGCGCTCCACGCTACGAGAGCGAGAGAAGCACTCTGAAAGACTGTCTTTAGGAAGGCTGCCAAGAGGAGAGAGGGAGAAAGAGAGAGAGAAGAGAATAGAGAGGAAGAGATCAAACGGCAGAAACTTTCACAGGAAGAAATGGCTTGATCTATAGAGCTTTCAAGAGAGGGAAAGTTCTAAAAAAGCAGAGAGTGATTTGTGTAAATATGGATGTTGAAATATCCTTGAAACTCAGAGCGAAGGAAAACACAGAGACACACAGAGATCAATCCACTGTTCAAACACATATCCGGCAGAGACAGCTCAAAGTCAAATGAAGTTGCTGTGTGTGTTTTCCGTGTAACCTTGGTTGATTTCTTAACTGGCCTTGCATCCATAGCTAATAAAGGCAGTGTAAACGAGAACTGTATCATTCAATGTGTTTTATATGACAAGCAAGCTTTTATGAGATTAGTCAAAGACCTCAGAGCGTAGAAGGAGAAATTGATATACTCTGGGAGGAAGAAATAGACCTACGGAGGGGGGCCAACACACACACACACACATTGTACTTATCCACTTGCCCTCCATTGTAGCCCAGAGCTGTAGATTGTACATGTACAGTATATACAGTGCATTCGGAATGTATTCAGACCCCTAGACTTTTTCCACATTTTGTTACATTACAGCCTTATTCTAAAATTGATTAAATTGTTTTTCCCCCTCATCCACCTATACACAAATCCCCATGATGACAAAGCAAAAACAGGTTATTAGAAAGATTTGCTCATGTATTCAAAAATAAAAAACAAAAATATTGCATTTACATAAGTATTTAGACCCTATACTCAGTACTTTGTTGAAGCACCTTTGTCAGCGATTACAATCTAGAGGCCTAGGTATGACTCTACAAGCTTGGCACACCTGTATTTGGGGAATTTATCCCCAAATGGATGGGGAGCGTTGCTGCACAACTATTTTCAGGTCTCTCCAGAGATGTTCGATCAGGTTCATGTCCGGGCTTTGGCTGGGTCACTCAAAGACATTCAGAGACTTGTCCCGTAGCCACTGCTGCGTTGTCTTGGCTGTGTTGGGGTTGTTGTACTGTTGGAAGGGGAACCCTCGCATCAGTCTGAGGTCCTGAGCGCTCTGGAGCAGGTTTTCATCAAGGATCTCTCTGTACTTTGTTCCGTTCATCTTTCGCTCAATCCTGACTAGTCTCCCAGTCGCTGTCGCCGAAAAACTTCCCCACAGCTTCCGTCTGGCCACTCCACCATAAAGGCCTGATTGGTGGAGTGCTGCTGTCCTTCTGGAGGGTTCTCCCATCTCCACAGAGGAACTCTGGAGCTCTGTCAGAGTGACCATTGCATTCTTCCTGACCAAGGCCATTCTCCCCCGATTGCTTCTTCCATTTAAGAATGATGGAGGCCATTGTGTTCTTGGGGACCTTCAATGCTGTAGAAATATTTTGGTACCCTTCCCCAGATCTGTGCTTCGACACAATCCTGTCTCGGAGCTCTATGGACAATTCCTTCGACCTCTTAGCTTGCTTTTTTGCTCTGACATACACTGTCAACTGTGGGATCTTATATAGACAGGTGCCTTTCCAAATCGTGTCCAATCAACTGAATTTACCACAGGTGGACTCCAATCAAGTTGTAGAAACATCTCAAGGATGATCAATGGAAACAGGATGCACCTGAGATCAATTTTGAGTCACATAGCAAAGGGTCTGAATACTTATGTAAAAAAAAAATATATATATATATATATTTTATTTATATATATTTTATTTAACTAGGTAGTTCAGTTAAGAACAACTTCTTATTTACAATGATGGTCAACACCGGCCAAACCCAGGCGGCGCTGGGCCAATTGTGCGCCACCCTATGGGACTCCCGATCATGGCCTGTTGTGATGCAGCCTGGATTCGAACCAGGGTGTCTGTAGTGAAGCCTCAAGCACTGAGATGCAGTGTCTTAGACTGCTGCGCCACTCTGTATTGCAAAAATGTCTAAAAACCTGTTTTCGCTTTGTCATTATGGGATATTGTTTGTAGATTGATGAGGGAAAAATACTATTTCATACATTTTAGAATAAGGCTGTAATGTAACAAAATGTAGAAAAAGTCAAGGAGTCTGAATACTTTCCTAATGCACTGTGTGTGTGTGTGTGTGTGTGTGTGTGTGTGTGTGTGTGGTGTGTGTGTGTGTGTGTGTGTGTGTGTGTGTGTGTGTGTGTGTGTGTGTATGTGTGTGTGTGTGTGTGTGTGTGTGTGTGTTTCTCAACATACAGTACGTGGATTTTACTGTGTGTTCTTGATGCGTTTGTACCTCTTAACCAACAATCTGTTTGTCTATAATGTTCAATCAGCCCATTCAGATGAGCGAGTGTTTGCTACGCTTTTAAAAATGTGATACCTGGTCATAGTAATAATAATAAGACATTGGACTTATATAGTGATTTTTAAGGACCCAAAGTCTTTTAACATTTAAAGAAATGAAACAAAAAAAACAGGGGTCTAAACAAAAACACATCAGACTAAACGAAAACGTGAACAAAGAGAGAGGGGTGGGCTCAAGGAAGGGAAGGTTGGATTTAGCTACAAACCCGGGTTTAGAGTAAGGGTTTGAGTTAGGAGGTGCTCAGTATGGTGAAGAGAGGAGTGTCTTTGTAGTGTATTGCTTTGCTTGTGTGTACAGTCTGTCTGGGTGTGTGGGGAGGGGGGGGGGGGGGGGCTTAAGGATAGGCCTTGTCAAAGAGGTGGGGCTTTAGAAGGGACTGAAAGATGGTGATGGACTAAGAGTCACGGATGGCTGGAGGGAGGGAGTTCTCCAAGCCCTGGAGAAGGCCCTGATGCCGAAGTGCCGGGGCTTCAACCTGGGGATGACAAGGTGGCCTGCTGTGGTGGAACAGAGTGCGTGTGTGGGTTTGTAGGGAAGAAGAAGGTCTGAGAGGTAGAACTGCAGCTGAAGTGTGGCCATTGAGGGAGACCTAGTGGGTGTGAATGTCCTTGATGTAGGGAGGGTGTGTGTGTGTGTGTGTGTGTGTGTGTGTGTGTGTGAGAGAGAGAGAGAGAGCTGACTACACAGAACAAGCCGGGTTCCTGTTGAGCTGAGGTGATGAGTTTACTATTCACAGAAGAAGACAGCCAGAGGACTAGTGTAACCACTTTGCTTCAGTCAAAGTTGCCCTCTAAAGGCTAAGGCAAAACTATCGGTGGCTGACAGACATTTAAAAGAGGTTTGGTTTCTCTGACAATAAAGCAACGTAAGTATCTCATGACAATAACAATCCAGGGCCAAGGAAAATAGGAGTAGGAGGGTCACAACATAGAGAAAGAAAAGAAAATACAAAAACTTTCACAAAATCCCCTATAAATCTTTCTGTTGTTCCTATGTAAACTCCAGACTGTCCTGTGTCTTTGTTAGCCGGCGTGTGAAGCAGGCAGGCAGGCAGGCAGGCAGGCAGGCAGGCAGGCAGGCATATATATGTCTGTGTGTCCTTATCATAGTCTCTCTTCACAGGAGGTGCATGGTGAGCTATATGCCCTGGTGGTCCAGCCTGTACTCACTACACTAATCTCTCCTGTGACACAGACAAAGACACTGCCCTTATATTGCCCTGCCTGGAACGTCGCCTATTGCCTTCTATTGCCTCGGCTGCTAATCCCTCTGACAGACACACGCACATAAAAGGTACGCCCTCAAGTATGCGCACACACACACAAATGCAAGTGTACACACACACTCTCTCTCTCTCACACACACACAGTGATCATTAGCATGGATGAGAGAGTGTGTCGAGAGGAGATCAGACAATCTCTAATCACATCGCCTGTGTGACATACTGCTAATAGGATGGACTTGAGAACAGGGTCTCTCTCTCTCCCCCTATCCCTTTCTCTCTCGCTCTCTCCATCCCCCCTTCATTCTCTTCTAATCAATGGGAGTGGGTCTTCAGATTAAAGGTAATGCTAATCAGAGAATAACACACACGCACAGACACACACCCCACTGGGCAAAAATGTCAATTCAACGTCAATTCAACGTCAATTTCCTTGAAATGATGTGGAAACAACATTGATTCAACCAGTCTATGCCCAGTAAGACAGCACACACACAACAACAACAACAAAAACGCATCCAGACAGCCACTAAAGTCCCGCTGTGTTTCATCACGACTCACAATAACAGGTATCCCATTTAATATCAAGCTATTAGATCAAATGTAATTAAGGTGAATTAGAAACATTGATTCAATTCAATCTCACAATTTCATGCCCAAACTAAGCTTCGAAACACCATCTGATCAAGATTTGTATTTCTACCCTGTAATGTTGAATCCATTTGACTGCAGTTCTACAATAATATAACCCTGGGGTTCAGCGAGCCAGAGTAACTCTAATGTCCGGGAAAACAAAGGAAGCGAGTGAGGCAGGAAAATAGAGGGAGAGAGAAAAATGCACCCGTCTTTTCCTACTAGCGCTGACTTTGAAGAAAACGACTTTGTTGAGGGACAAATAGACCTACTACGATTGTGATGGGTAGTCGTCTCTCACCTAGCTAATCTGAAGATGAATACTAAATGGCTAAAATGTCAAACGAGAGAAAATAGAGAGCAAATGGCACCCGGGCCTTATCTTTTACCCCTCCCCCCCCTTCCTCCTTCCATCTGGCGTCCAGCCAAAAAGCTCTTCTGACCGCTTTAGAAAAAGATTTACTCAGCCAGAGGTAATTATTAGGAAGGGGAAATGATTAGCAATAGAGTTATGGAATATAAATCTGTCTGTGTTTCATTAAACGTGTTCGGGAAACATTTCATTTAGCATTAAATCCGCGGGAGTACGAGGACTCCCAGACGAGATGAGAAGAGAAGAGAGGAGAAGAGAGAGAGAGAGAGAAAGGAAAGGGCGGGTCAGAATGTTTCATATGTCAAACAGCCATGATAGTGACAGAAAAGGGAGAGAAGAGAGAAAAGGAAAGAGACAATTCCAATAAAGTTGTTATTTGTCGCGTGCGCCGAATACGACGGGTGTAGACCTCAGCGTGAAATGCTTACTTACGAGCCCTTCCCAATGATGCAGAGTAAAAAATGTAAAAAATTTGTAACAGAAGAATAAAATGTGCAAGAATGAAGCTATATACAGATCAATGTAGGTGGATACAAGGTATTTGAGGTAGCTACTGTATGTGTTTTCCACCCGCTCCGCTAAAAAAACGCTCCTTGCTCACAGTGTCACACCCTGATCCGTTTCACCTGTCCTCGTTATTGTCTCCACCCCCTCCAGGTGTTGCTTGTTTCCCCAGTGTATTTATCCCTGTGTTTCCTGTCTCTCTGTGGCAGTTCGTCTTGTATGTTTCCAAGTCAACCACCGTTTTTTTAATAAACACCATGAAAAGGTGACTGTAGGAAACGCTAGGCTACATGTCATATTAAACAGCATGTAAAACACTCTAAATAGGTCAGGAGCCGGACAAGGAGCCTAAGAAGGAACGGAAATGAATGATTTCGGCTATATTATTCAACTATTATTTCAATTATTTCAAGGCTATAGTCTACAAATAAATAAATTGTGAAGAATTTGCGAGTGCGAGGCTTGCAGGAACATAAAGCTCTCAGCACTTAACAACATTTAGTTGTATTACATCTTTATAGTCTATAAATTGCGCATATAGGCTGTGACTTACTTAGAATTAAATAAAAATGGATTATTAGGCTCAGTGCCCTTGAATTCAGTTTTAGAATCACGAGTTTGGCCATGCGATGGAGCCTGGAGAGCAGGCCAGCAGGGGAGAACACCCTCTCCACGCTTGCAGAGCCACTGGGGATGCTAAACACCATTCGGGCCACTCTTGCCAGGCTGGGCAGGGATGCAAAGTTGTTTCAAAAAAATGTCTATAGGTAGGCTTAAAAGTTTGAAAGAGGCAATATGCCAGCAGACCTATTGGGCAAAAATCAATGATAGCCTACTGCATAGATAATAGAACTAAAATGAACAAAACTTTTAAGATATCATATTTTTGGGGGGTTTATAGATACTTTGCTACAATGTCACACTATGCTAGCTACCCACATTGATCCTTTCTGTTAGCATATGCACATAGTACAACATCATGCTTTTGGGATTTGTGTCTTTTCACACTCCACAATGTGAAGTAAGTTGTGGACACCACATCACCGCACTCCCTCTCTTGCTCTTGGTCCTCCTCGTCTTTGTAAGTCACCTGTATTTTGCACATGTGCATTTCATCAGTTTGTTTATGAAAATGCTTGGCGAACTCAATGACAGTAGCTAAAGCAAGGGGCTACAGCAGCACACAAGTAGCTGGGAGCGAACTGGAGCAGTACTGGAGCGATGTTGGAGCGGGCGAGAAGGCCGACGCTCCAGCTTTTGGGGAAACTCGATTGGCACTCCAGTGAATTTGGGGACCAACAGCCCATATCAGTATGTAGACCTATCATCACATCATGGTTCCTTTTTTTATTGTGACAGGTAGACCTACATTGGCTGCAGCATAGCCTATGCTACAATAATATTAAGACTGAATCCGCATCTAATTTACACATCTTCATCTGGCTATCAGGGGTTTTTATTGTCTATTGCAGCTGTGGAGTTTTAAAACAGTCCTATATCGTTGCTTGAAATCAGTGTGCAAACTGCATATCAAAATAGATAATCCTGTTCAATACTGATAGCTGATATTGTCCTATACAGTCCATTCGGAAAGTATTCAGACCCCTTGACTATTTCCACATTTTGGTATGTTACAGCCTTATTCTAAAATGGATTCAATTGTATTCCCCCTCCCCCTCATGAACCGACACACAATACCCAATAATGACGAAGGAAAAACAGATTTTTTACAAATGTTTGCTAATTTATTTAAAAAAACTACAACAGGAATATGACATTTACATAAGTATTCAGACCCTTTACTCAGTACTTTGTTGAAGCACCTTTGGCAGGGATTACAGCCTCGAGTCTTCTTGGGTACAAGCTTGGTACACCAGCATTTGAGGAGTTTCTCTCATTCTCCTCTGAAGATCCTCTCAAGCTCTGTCAGGTTGGATGGGGAGCGTTGCTGCACAGCTATTTTCAGGTCTCTCCAGAGATTCTCGATTGGGTTCAAGTCCGGGCTCTGGCTGGGCCACTCAAGGATATTCTGAGACTTGTCACGAAGCCACTCCTGCGTTGTCTTGGCTGTGTGCTTAGGGACGTTGTCCTGTTGGAAGGTGAACCTTCTCCCCAGTCTGAGGTCCTGAGCGCTCTGGAGCAGGATTTCATCAAGGATCTCTCTGTACTTTGCTCTGTTCATCGTTTCCTCAATCCTAACTAGTCTCCCAGTCCCTGCCCTGAAAAACATCCCCACAACATGATGATGCCACCACCGTGCTTCACCCTAGGGATGGTGCCAGGTTTCCTCCAGACATGACGCTTGGCTTTCAGGCAAATAGTTCAATCTTGGTTTCATCAGACCAGAAAATCTTGTTTCTCATGGTCTGGGAGTACTTTAGGTGTCTTGTGGCAAACTCCAAGCAGGCTATCATGTGTCTTTTACTGATGAGTGGCTTCCGTCTGGCCACTCTACCATAAAGGCCTGATTGGTGGAGTGCTGCAGAGATGGTTGGCCTTCTGGAAGGTGCTCCTATCTCCACAATTCTGGAGCTCTGTCAGACTGACCATTGGGATCTTGGTCATCTCCCTGACCAAGGACCTACTCCCCCGATTGCTTAGTTGGGACCTTATATAGACAAGTGTGTGCCTTTCCAAATCACGTCCAATCAATTGGATTTACCACAGGTGGACACCAATCAAGTTGTAGAAACATCTCAAGGATGATCAATGGAAACCTGAGCTCAATTTTGAGTCTCATAGCAAAGGGTCTGTATACTTATGTAAATAAAGTATTTCTTTATTTTATAATTAAAAAATGAGCAAACATTTAAAAAAAAAAACTGTTTTCACTGTCTCTATGGGGTATTGTGTAAAAAAGGCTCCTTAGCTCTTGGAGTCCCATGCAGGAAAAGCTAGACCAGAATAGCTTTCTGGACATAATTTTTTTTTATAGCATTTCTTATACCAATAGACTATTTGAAAAGGGACGCAAGCAAATAGAAGTCACGGGTAGTTTGAAAGAAGAGTGAACGCGTGATGGCGGTAGGCTATAGCAGTTATTTATTCAGACCCTTAACCATTCAATGCTCGTGAAGAGAAGTGAAAGCCACCTCCATCTCATTCCAGTCCTACATTAATATTTCAAGCATATCATTAGAATGATGAAGATAAGGACAACAAAACACATTTCATTTAACTGTTGAAAACGAGGAAGGTATGAAGGAAGGTATGAAGGAAGGTATGAAGCAACACTAGAGAGAGAAAGAGGAGGTAGGCTATTAACATTGGGGGAAATATTATGAAACCAATTTATCAAATTCGCTAGCCTATACTTGTAACTTTGTTGGCCGTATGTGCTGCACCAGAATCGTATTTTCTCTACCTGCTTCATCATGGTTTGAACAAGGTGCGTGATTCCAGTCATATTATACAGTTTAATACAATACAGTCCACACTTAAAAAGATTAGCCTGGGGCCTCCAGTGTGGCGCAGCAGTCTAAAGTACTGCAATGCAGAGCCAGAGGCGTCACTACAGTCCTGGGTTCGATCCCGAGCTGTATCATAACCGGCTGTGATCGGGCGCCGCACAATTGGCCCAGCGTCGTTGGGGGAGGGTTTGGCCGGGGGGCGGGGTTTACTTGGCTCATCGCGCGCTAGCGATTCCTTGTGGCGGGCCGGGTACCTGCAGGATGACGCCATCGTCAGGTGAACGGTATTTCCTCCAACACATTAGTGTGGCTGGCTTCCGAGTTCAGCAGGCAGATGTTAAGAAGTGAGGTTTGTTTCAGAGGACGCATGGCTCGACCTTGGTCTCCAAAGCACGTTGAAGTGTTGTAGCGATGAGACAAGATCAAAATTAGGGAGGGAAAAAAAAGAAAAAAGATTTGCCTAGAAAATGAAATCGTGCACTAATAAAATCATACACTACAGTTAGGGAACAATGGGAAAGTAATTATGCTTTGAAAGTTGATAAACTTGTAACTTTTGAGAAAATGGCCCTTGAATGTTTTGGTAACTAATGGAGAGTTCTTCTTTGTCTACACTCATTCAGCATCGTTCAGACCCTTTTAAGCCTTAGCCCCACCCATCTCTTTAAGGATTCACATCTG
>NC_048592.1:8825000-8845000 GCF_013265735.2 Oncorhynchus mykiss
TCAGAAGGGTTGGGTTAAATGCAGAACTCACATTTCAGTCTCCTTCGTCTCCACTAACTGATTCAGAAGGGTTGGGTTAAATGCAGAACTCACATTTCAGTCTCCTTCGTCTCCACTAACTGATTCAGAAGGGTTGGGTTAAATGCAGAACTCACATTTCAGTCTCCTTCGTCTCCACTAACTGATTCAGAGGGGTTGGGTTAAATGCAGAACTCACATTTCAGTCTCCTTCGTCTCCTCTAACTGATTCAGAGGGGTTGGGTTAAATGCAGAACTCACATTTCAGTCTCCTTCGTCTCCACTAACTGATACAGAGGGGTTGGGTTAAATGCAGAACTCACATTTCAGTCTCCTTCGTCTCCACTAACTGATTCAGAGGGGTTGGGTTAAATGCAGAACACACATTTCAGTCTCCTTCGTCTCCACTAACTGATTCAGAGGGGTTGGGTTAAATGCAGAACTCACATTTCAGTCTCCTTCGTCTCCACTAACTGATTCAGAGGGGTTGGGTTAAATGCAGAACTCACATTTCAGTCTCCTTCGTCTCCACTAACTGATTCAGAAGGGTTGGGTTAAATGCAGAACACACATTTCAGTTGGATACATTCAGTTGGACAACTGACCAGGTGTCCCCCTTTCCCGTTACCTTACTGAAGTTAATTGTACGCTTACATTTAAAAAAATGAAAATGCTAAATTAACAACTGTACACGTGAAGGCCAAATTACAGAGGAGGAACTTCTTGATGCAATTAAAGCCTTTAAAGTCCAAAAACAGGTAAGGTATATCTAATAATTTTTTATGTCCTCAGAGGTCCGTTATTAGCATGTTTTAACCAATCCTATAAAAATGACAGATTATCAGATACTCAGCAAGGTCTGATTTTTACTGATACTGATACTGATAAGGATACAGCCCACCACGAAAACTGGAGGCCCCTTACGGTATAGTGATGTGGTGCAAAACTTTTGAGTAAAAGGCAGAGCGCATAGAATTAAAAAGGTACGGTCAGATATTGTTCATCCTGATCAGTCAGCTTTAAAAAACTACGTTTTTTTTTTACATACATTGGAGGTAATATCAGAAAAGTACTGGAAACAATAGAACACAATGACACATTTTGGAAACTGGGCCAGGTATTCATAGCTGATTTTGAAAAGGCCCTTGATAAAGAACGACTAGAATTTGTATATAAATGCCTGGACTATTTACATTTTGGAGAATCTCTTATACAATGGGTTAAAGTTATGTACAGTAACCATAGGTGTAAAATAGTACTTTCTGAGGAGTAATAGAACTCCTCAGAAAGTGCACTATACAGTTGAAGTCAGAAGTTGACATACACTCCACAAATGTCTTGTTAACAAACAATAGTTTTGGCAAGTCGGTTAGGACATCTACTTTGTGCATGACAAGTAATTTTTCCAACAATTGTTTACAGACAGATTATTTCACGTGTAATTCACTGTATCACAATTCCAGTGGGTCAGAAGTTTACACACACTAAATTGACAGTGCCTTTAAACAGCTTGGAAAATTCCAGAAAATGATGTCATGGCTTTAGAAGCTTCTGATAGGCTAAATGACATCATTTGAGTCAATTGGAGGTGTACCTGTTGATGTATTTCAAGGCCTACCTTCAAACTTAGTGCCTCGTTGCTTGACATCATTGGAAAATAAAAAAAGAAATCGGCCAAGACCTCATGAAAACAATTGTAGACCTCCACAAGTCTGGTTCATCGTAGGGAGCAATTTCCAAATGCCTGAAGGTACCACGTTCATCTGTACAAACAAGAGTACGCAAGAATAAACACCATGGGACTACGCAGACGTCATACCGCTCTGGAAGGAGACGCGTTCTGTCTCTTAGAGATGAACGTACTTTGGTGCGAAAAGTGCAAATCAATCCCAGAACAACAGCAGAGAAATGTTCTCTGGTCTGATGAAACAAAAATAGAACTGTTTGGCCATAATGACCATTGTTATGTCTGGAGGAAAACGGGGGAGGCTTGCAAGCCAAAGAACACTGTGAAGCATGGGGGTGACAGCATCATGTTGTGGGTGTGCTTTGCTGCAGGAGGGACTTGTGCACTTCACAAAATAGATGGCATCATGAGAAAATAAAATTATGTGGATATATTGAAGCAACATCTCAAGGCATCAGTCAGGAAGTTAAAGCTTGGACGCAAATGGGTCTTCCAAATGGACAATGACCCAAAGTATAGTTGTGGCAAAATGGCTTAAGGACAACAAAGTCAAGGTATTGGAGTAGCCATCACAAAGCCCTGACCTCAATCCTATAGAAAAATTGTGGGCAGAACTGAAAAAGCGTGTGTGAGCAAGGAGGCCTTACAAACCTGACTCAGTTACACCAGCTCTGTCAGGAGGAATGGGCCAAAATTCACCAAACTTATTGTGGGATGCTTGTGGAAGGCTATCCGAAGCATTTGACCCAAGTTAAACAATTTAAAGGCAATGCTACCAAATGCTAATTGAGTGTATGTAAACTTCCGACTTCAACTGCATAAAAAAATAATACAAATAACAACACACGAGCTCGGCACACGTCTCACAGCAATAACTGCACACACACACACACACACTCAGCAACAACCGTGGTGTTTTGTCTGTGCAAGGTCTGTGTCTGAGGGGGTTTGGGTGTTGCTCATGTTTCCTCCCTGCAGGAACAATGGACAGACACCACTTTATTTAACAGGAACAGAAAAGAACAGAACACACCACAAATCACCGCTTTTACTGGCCATATTACCACGGTATCACCCGCTCCCCTGCCAACATATATCGAGGGGGTGTAGGGCTTATGGTGTGTGTGTGTGTCTGTGTGGTGTGTGTGTGCGCGCGTGCGTGCGTGTGTACAGTGTTTTCCATAAGCGCCGGCTGTTGGCCTAAACAGCCGATAACAGACTCATTGTCAGCCGGCTACTTTTTCCACTTCATAAATTAACTAGGCTTCTTGTCATTTAAGTATCAATTTCGCTAGTCAGAAAAGTCTGTATAAGCATCTTCTGAATATGCATCTTAGTGATCTATTGATAGGACAGGCGCCTGTCTGTCCCGCCTCTTGGTACCGCTGTTATTTTTGCGCTGTGGTTGGCTGCAGTCAAATGTATCTTCATCGAGGGAGAGCATGAGTCTCCTGTGTGTGAATTTACAGGTCCCATGTAATGTACATCACCAGTCCAAAGTTTGGACACACCTACTCATTCAAGGGTTTTCCTTTATTTGTACTATTTCCTACATTGTAGGATAATAGTGAAGACATCACAACTATGAAATAACACATTTGCAATCATGTAGTAACCAACAAAGTGTTAAACAAATCAAAATATATTTGAGATTCTTTAAAATAGCCATCCTTTGCCTCGATGACAGCTTTGCACACTCTTGCACACGCCATATATATATATATATATATAAATAAATAATCTGTCTGTAAAAAATTGTTGGAAAAATTACTTGTGTCATGCACAAAGTAGCTGTCCTAACCGACTTGCCAGAACTATAGTTATATATAGTTTACATACACTTAGGTTGGAGTCATTATAACTCGCTTTTCAACCACTCCACAAATTTCTTGTTAACAAACAATAGTTTTGGCAAGTCGGTTAGGACATCTACTTTGTGCATGACACAAGTCATTTTTCCAACAATTTTTTACAGACAGATTATTTCACTTATAATTCACTGTATCACAATTCCAGTGGGTCAGACGTTTACATACACTAAATTGACTGTGCCTTTAAACAGCTTGGAAAATTCCAGAAAATTATGTAATTGTTTCAGAAGCTTCTTATAGGCTAATTGACATCATTTGAGTCAATTGGAGGTGTGCCTGTTGATGTATTTCAAGGCCTACCTTCAAACTCAGTGCCTCTTTGCTTGATATCATGGGAAAATCAAAAGAAATCAGCCAAGACCTCAGAAAAAAATTGGAGACCTCTACAAGTCTGGTTCATCCTTGGGAGAAATTTACAAATGCCTGAAGGTACCACTTTCATCTGTACAAACAATAGTACGCAAGTATAAACACCATGGGACCACGCAGCCGTCATACCGCTCAGGAAGGAGACACGTTCTATAGAGATGAACGTACTTGGTGCGAAAAGTGCAAATCAATCCCAGAACAGCAGCAAAGGACCTTGTGAAGATGCTGGAGGAAACAGGTACAAAAGTATCTATATCCACAGTAAAACGAGTCCTATACTGACATAACTTGAAAGGCCGCTCATGTAACATTCTATTGGTTGCAAGAATTTTGTATAATAATCTCAATGGGAAAATTCCAAGTTTTTATTCCGGCGTCGTTTTGTGTGTCAGCTCATAAACCATGTGCCATGGAATCGGTACATCGAAAATCTCTTCCCAGCTATTTTGCAATCTATATGGCACAGCTGTCAATTGTTTGGTCCTTAAATGAAGCTGGTATACTTTTTTACTGATAAAAATGATCTTTAACCAACTTTGGTGTTTAATGCAGTTCCTTACTCCTTACTCTTCCATGTTTGCGGTAATGTTGCAATCAGTTGGTTGTAATTTTGGGTAGAGCAGACATTTCTATACGTTTCTGTTAGCTGCATGTGTGACAACTCCACCAGTCCTATTTATACCATTTAAAAAGATTATACCTTACAGAATATATATAATAATACGTCTTTTTTAATGATCAATTAGTAGATTTGAGTTTAACCATACTGTTTGTTATATTATTTGTTCTGTCTTTTCTGCCTTTTGTTAGGTTTCGTTCCTTACGTCCTTCCTTGTCAATCATCGGTTCATTGGTGAAATCAGCATTATGACAATATCTTGAATTAAACCATTCAAAAACCTTTATTAATGCAATTGCAGACAGAAGTTGACAATCAGGAACATAGCACGCATGCTTCCGTGTAAGTTCCACCTCAAACAAAAGGTCTCCAGTTGTTTTATTAAACCGAAGTCCCGCCTTAGTGATGTCACTGACTATGTCATAACCTTTTTACTCCTGAGACCAAAACCCTATATAAACAATGGCTTTTAGTGTTATCTTAAACTTTGCAGTAAACGTCCACTCCCCAAAGCTGATTTATTGTGGAATGTCTGACTAGTCTCTTATCTCCCACACTCCCCTGCAGAGTTCTGTTTCAGTCACGCATTATATGAGAGAGACCTGTGGAACAATTCTAAAACTATATCATGAATATACGTATATATTGTTCATGTATAGTCTAGGACCCTATAAATGTAAGGAAGGGAAGGGGTCTTAAAACCCCTCCCCTTCTATTAATATAACATAAGCATAATTATTCTAATACATCAAACATCTGTATAGCCCCAAATTATGACCCCTAGGTGAATCCTGACATTTTCTATGGCTTGTTTTTAAAAAATAACTGAAAGTTAGAGGTTGTAATCTGAAAAAGGACATTCTTTTTTTATATACTTTGTTTTTATTCTGGTTTCTGGTTTCTTTGTTGAAACCAAATCTTTCCATAACTTGGAATAGGTAATCCCATCTAAAGTTAGTCTATCATTTTGCTCTGTCCCAATTGAGGGGTGATAAAGTGAGTTCAAAAAGTGCTCTATTGTCTGTGCATCTGCCTTCTCTGGTTGCTTGTACAGATTTGTGTAATATGATTCAAATGCATTCTGTATTTCATCTCATTTGCATGTGATCTTTTGTGTTTGTTTTTATTTCGAAAATGGTATTCTGTGCTTGTTGTTTCCTGAGTCTCCATGCTAGTAATTTGGTTGCCTTTGAGCCTGCTTCATAATATCGTTGTTTCAGGAACCTAAAGCTTTTTCTCTACTTCTTCTCTATAAATCTGGTCAATCTCCTGTTTTACCTTTTGAATCTCTCGTAATATAAGAGGGTCTTTGTATTGACTATGAGATCGTTCTAAGTTTCTTAGAGTTTCCTGTAATTTCAGTAGTTTCTGTGCTTGAATCTTTTTCTTGAGAGATGATGTGGATATGATCTTCCCTCTAATAACCTCCTTAGCTGCATCCCATAATATATCAGGAGATACATCCCCATTATCATTATTCTCCAGATAGACGTTCAATTCTGTCTTTATTGATTCCTTGAATGCTGGATCATTCAGCATGCGTGTATTAAGCCTCCATAGAGTATTTCATGGTTTGCTATCAAGATGTAGAGTTAGGTCAACTCCATTATGATCTAATAAGTCGTTCTGCCTAACCTTAAGCCTGTGTCTATCTGCACTGTACATGAAAAAGTAGTCTAACCTGGAGTATTCAGTGTGGCGGGCTGAGTAAAAAGTATATTCCTTATCGGTCTTGTGGGTGTCACGCCATACATCGAGCAGTGCTAGATCCTGCAGTATCCTATTGATCTTTTTTGGCAACTAGGCTCATTTTCCTATTTTGGTTTGTGCTGTCCGATTTTGAGTTTAGAATTGTGTTAAAGTTCCCTCCACAGATTAGAGTGCCAGTGGTTTCTGTGGCAATTCAATCAAACAACTTCCTGTAGAAGACCATTTCACTCCCTGGGGGTGCGTTTACATTAAATAATGTAACTTCCTTGTTATCCAGTTTACATTTAATAAGTATAAATCTACCCTCCTTGTCTTTTATTTCTGACATAAACTCAAAATTAACTGAATTTGGGTTCAAGATTGCAACTCCCCATTTTGTAAGAGGAAAAAAAATAGTCCTATATCCCATTTTCTTGAGTTTCTCGTGTTCAGGTGTGGATAAGTGAGTTTCCAGCCAGAATAGTATGTCAACTCTCTCCAGTTTCAGCTTTGCTATTACCTTACTTCTCTTGGCGGCACTCCCCAGTCCGTTTACATTGAGACTTATGAACTTAAATTCCCGATGATGCATCGATATAAATAAAAAACCCTGTGCACCATATCTGCCTGCTTATCATGAGCCTAAAAATGAACGAAAGATCAAGAACGATAATAAAGTAAACCAAAGTGGGAAAATAATTTGGTATTTGGACAACCCTTGTCAGAGGACTGTCTCTTGCCTCTGGGGTTTGAGGGGATAAACCTGTCCGCAGGATGGGTCCCTCGCTCAGATATGAAAATGTGTGACGTAGTCACAAACAAGACCTGGTGGAACCGAAAATAATAAGGGCGCCTATTTCGTCGCTTAGACATATCGGTCATGCTTGCATATCATGAATCCTCCCCTCGATATGCCCTTCTGTCGCCCCGTTGTCAATGTGTCATTAATCCTTAGCTAATAAGGACACATGCTTTTGGCTACTCACCCTTGTTCAGCATTGGGGGGAAATAGGGGATATATTTGACCTATTGTAATGTCAACCGTGACGTCAGGACCTCCAACAGCCGAAGCTAAGTAGTAACATTAACATGATGCCTTCTAATTGCAGTCGCTGTACTCGCCTTACGGCGAGGATAGCTGTGCTACAAGCCCAGCTTCAGACGCAATCGCTAGGCAAGGGTAATTTCAGTGTAGGAAAGGATGAAACAGCGTCTGTGCCACCAGTAAGTACAGATAGCAGTATAAATCCCCTGGCACAGTCCCCCAGCCGGACAACTTTCTCACGGTTTCTGGAAGGAAATGCTGTAGGAACGCTCAACCGGTGTCGCTCATTCAGCCGACAGAAACTTTCAACCGGTTTTCCCATTAAGCAGCGGGTCGGAGTCAGAGGCTGAGTCTTCTCTGGTCTCTACTCCTCCCGTTACGGGGTTTGAGACGCCGAAGCTTCCCACCATTAGCTCTGACAAATTGAAAACTCTAGTCATTGGCGACTCCATTACCCACAGTATTAGACTTAAAACGAATCATCCAGCGATCATACACTGTTTACCGGGGGGCAGGGCTACCGATGTTAAGGCTAATCTGAAGATGGTGCTGGCTAAAGCTAAATCTGGCGAGTGTAGAGAGTATAGAGATATTGTTATCCACGTCGGCACCAACGATGCTAGGATGAAGCAGTCAGAGATCACCAAGCGCAACATAGCTTCTGCGTGTAAATCAGCTAGAAAGATGTGTCGGCATCGAGTAATTGTCTCTGGCCCCCTCCCAGTTAGGGGGAGTGATGAGCTCTACAGCAGAGTCTCAGAACTCAATCGCTGGTTGAAAACTGGTTTTCTGCCCCTCCCAAAATATAGAATTTGTAGATAATTGGCCCTCTTTCTGGGACTCACCCACAAACAGGACCAAGCCTGACCTGCTGAGGAGTGACGGACTCCATCCTAGCTGGAGGGGTGCTCTCATTTTATCTATCAACATAGACAGGGCTCTAACTCCTCTAGCTCCACAATGAAATAGGGTGCAGGCCAGGCAGCAGGCTGTTAGCCAGCCTGCCAGCATAGTGGAGTCTGCCACTAGCACAGTCAGTGTTGTCAGCTCAGCTATCACCATTGAGACCGTGTCTGTGCCTCGACCTAGGTTGGGCAAAACTAAACATGGCGGTGTTCGCCTTAGCAATCTCAGTAGGATAAAGACCACCTCCATTCCTGTCATTATTGAAAGAGATCAGGATACCTCACATCTCAAAATAGGGCTACTTAATGTTAGATCCCTTACTTCAAAGGCAATTATAGTCAATGAACTAATCACTGATCATAATCTTGATGTGATTGGCCTGACTGAAACATGGCTTAAGCCTGATGAATTTACTGTGTTAAATGAGGCCTCACCTCCTGGCTACACTAGTGACCATATCCCCTGTGCATCCCGCAAAGGCGGAGGTGTTGCTAACATTTACGATAGCAAATTTCAATTTACAAAAAAAAAAAATGACGTTTTCGTCTTTTGAGCTTCTAGTCATGAAATCTATGCAGCCTACTCAATCACTTTTTATAGCTACTGTTTACAGGCCTCCTGGGCCATATACAGCGTTCCCCACTGAGTTCCCTGAATTCCTATCGGACCTTGTAGTCATAGCGGATAATATTCTAATCTTTGTTGACTTTAATATTCACATGGAAAAGTCCACAGACCCACTCCAAAAGGCTTTCGGAGCCATCATCGACTCAGTGGGTTTTGTCCAACATGTCTCTGGACCCACTCACTGTCACAGTCACACGCTGGACCTAGTTTTGTCCCATGGAATAAATGTTGTGGATCTTAATGTTTTTCCTCATAATCCTGGACTATCGGACCACCATTTTATTACGTTTGCAATTGCAACAAATAATCTGCTCAGACCCCAACCAAGGATCATCAAAAGTCGTGCTATAAATTCACAGACAACAGAAAGATTCCTTGATGTCCTTCCAGATTCCCTCTGTCTACCCAAGGACGCCAGAGGACAAAAATCCGTTAACCACCTAACTGAGGAACTCAATTTAGCCTTGCGCAATACCCTAGATGCAGTTGCACCCCTAAAAACTAAAAACATTTCTCATAAGAAACTAGCTCCCTGGTACACAGAAAATACCCGAGCTCTGAAGCAATCTTCCAGAAAATTGGAACGGAAATGGCGCCACACCAAACTGGAAGTCTTCCGACTAGCTTGGAAAGACAGTACTGTGCAGTACCGAAGAGCCCTTGCTGCTCGATCATCCTATTTTTCTAACTTAATTGAGGAAAATAAGAACAATCCGAAATTCCTTTTTGATACTGTCGCAAAGCTAACTAAAAAGCAGCATTCCCCAAGAGAGGATGACTTTCACTTAAGCAGTGATAAATTCTTAAACTTCTTTGAGGAAAAGATTATGATTATTAGAAAGCAAATTTCAGACTCCTCCTTAAATCTGCGTATTCCTTCAAAGCTCGGTTGTCCTGAGTCTGCACAACTCTGCCAGGACCTAGGATCAAGAGAGACGCTCAAGTGTTTTAGTACTATATCTCTTGACACAATGATGAAAATAATCATGGCCTCTAAACCTTCAAGCTGCATACTGGACCCTATTCCAACTAAACTACTGAAAGAGCTGCTTCCTGTGCTTGGCCCTCCTATGTTGAACATAATAAACGGCTCTCTATCCACCGGATGTGTACCAAACTCACTAAAAGTGGCAGTAATAAAGCCTCTCTTGAAAAAGCCAAACCTTGACCCAGAAAATATAAAAAACTATTGGCCTATATCGAATCTTCCATTCCTCTCAAAAATGTTAGAAAAGGCTGTTGCGCAACAACTCACTGCCTTCCTGAAGACAAACAATGTATACGAAATGCTTCAGTCTGGTTTTAGACCCCATCATAGCACTGAGATGGCACTTGTGAAGGTGGTAAATTACATTTTAATGGCATCGGACCGAGGCTCTGCATCTGTCCTCGTGCTCCTAGACCTTAGTGCTGCTTTTGATACCATCGATCACCACATTCTTTTGGAGAGATTGGAAACCCAAATTGGTCTACATGGACAAGTTCTGGCCTGGTTTAGATCTTATCTGTCGGAAAGATATCAGTTTGTCTCTGTGAATGGTTTGTCCTCTGACAAATCAACTGAAAATTTCGGTGTTCCTCAAGGTTCCGTTTTAGGACCACTATTGTTTTCACTATATATTTTACCTTTTGGGGATGTTATTCGAAAACATAATGTTAACTTTCACTGCTATGCGGATGACACATAGCTGTACATTTCAATGAAACATGGTGAAGCCCCAAAATTGCCCTTGCTAGAAGAATGTGTTTCAGACATAAGGAAGTGGATGGCTGCAAACTTTCTACTTTTAAACTCGGACAAAACAGAGATGCTTGTTCTAGGTCCCAAGAAACAAAGAGATCTTCTGTTGAATCTGACAATTAATCTTAATGGTTGTACAGTCGTCTCAAATAAAACTGTGAAGGACCTCGGCGTTACTCTGGACCCTGATCTCTCTTTTGA
This sequence comes from Oncorhynchus mykiss, assembly GCF_013265735.2. Taxonomy (NCBI): domain Eukaryota; kingdom Metazoa; phylum Chordata; class Actinopteri; order Salmoniformes; family Salmonidae; genus Oncorhynchus; species Oncorhynchus mykiss. Next base: position 8,835,774 of record NC_048592.1, read on the forward strand.
AGAACATATCAAGACCATTTCAAGGACAGCTTTTTTCCATCTACGTAACATTGCAAAAATCAGAAACTTTTTGTCCAAAAATGATGCAGAAAAATTAATCCATGCTTTTGTCACTTCTAGGTTAGACTACTGCAATGCTCTACTTTCCGGCTACCCGGATAAAGCACTAAATAAACTTCAGTTAGTGCTAAATACGGCTGCTAGAATCCTGACTAGAACCAAAAAATTTGATCATATTACTCCAGTGCTAGCCTCTCTACACTGGCTTCCTGTCAAAGCAAGGGCTGATTTCAAGGTTTTACTGCTAACCTACAAAGCATTACATGGGCTTGCTCCTACCTATCTCTCTGATTTGGTCCTGCCGTACATACCTACACGTACGCTACGGTCACAAGACGCAGGCCTCCTAATTGTCCCTAGAATTTCTAAGCAAACAGCTGGAGGCAGGGCTTTCTCCTATAGAGCTCCATTTTTATGGAACGGTCTGCCTACCCATGTCAGAGACGCAAACTCGGTCTCAACATTTAAGTCTCTACTGAAGACTCATCTCATCAGTGGGTTATATGATTGAGTATAGTCTGGCCCAGGAGTGGGAGGGTGAACGGAAAGGCTCTGGAGCAACGAACCGCCCTTGCTGTCTCTGCCTGGCCGGTTCCCCTCTTTCCACTGGGATTCTCTGCCTCTAACCCTATTACAGGGGCTGAGTCACTGGCTTACTGGGGCTCTCTCATGCCGTCCCTGGAGGGGGTGCGTCACCTGAGTGGGTTGAGTCACTGATGTGGTCATCCTGTCTGGGTTGGCGCCCCCCCCCCCCCTTGGGTTGTGCCGTGGCGGAGGTCTTTGTGGGCTATACTCAGCCTTGTCTCAGGATGGTTAGTTGGTGGTTGAAGATATCCCTCTAGTGGTGTGGGGGCTGTGCTTTGGCAAAGTGGGTGGGGTTATATCCTTCCTGTTTGGCCCTGTCCGGGGGTGTCCTCGGATGGGGCCACAGTGTCTCCTGACCCCTCCTGTCTCAGCCTCCAGTATTTATGCTGCAGTAGTTTATGTGTCGGGGGCTAGGGTCAGTTTGTTATATCTGGAGTACTTCTCCTGTCCTATTCGGTGTCCTGTGTGAATCTAAGTGTGCGTTCTCTAATTCTCTCCTTCTCTCTTTCTCTCTCTCGGAGGACCTGAGCCCTAGGACCATGCCCCAGGACTACCTGACATGATGACTCCTTGCTGTCACCAGTCCACCTGGCCGTGCTGCTGCTCCAGTTTCAACTGTTCTGCCTTATTATTATTCGACCATGCTGGTCATTTATGAACATTTGAACATCTTGGCCATGTTCTGTTATAATCTCCACGCGGCACAGCCAGAAGAGGACTGGCCATCCCACATATGCTCTCTCTAATTCTCTCTTTCTTTCTCTCTCTCGGAGGACCTGAGCCCTAGGACCATGCCCCAGGAATACCTGACATGATGACTCCTTGCTGTCCCCAGTACACCTGACTGTGCTGCTGCTCCAGTTTCAACTGTTCTGCCTTATTATTATTTGACCATGTTGGTCATTTATGAACATTTGAACATCTTGACCATGTTCTGTTATAATCTCCACCCGGCACAGCCAGAAGAGGACTGGCCACCCCACATAGCCTGGTTCCTCTCTAGGTTTCTTCCTAGGTTTTGGCCTTTCTAGGGAGTTTTTCCTAGCCACCGGGCTTCTACACCTGCATTGCTTGCTGTTTGGGGTTTTAGGCTGGGTTTCTGTACAGCACTTTGAGATATCAGCTGATGTACGAAGGGCTATATAAATACATTTGATTTGATTTGATTTGACAACCCAAAGTCTTAACAGCTCGCGGTAACTATTAATTCTGTTAAGTCCGATTCAGTGTCTTACATCTTCCCGTTGGAAATGCCTGAGTGTCTCTCGGATGTGAACGTCCTCTCGCCGAGAGGGTTTGCCTCTTTCTCCATGACGCTGCTTGTCAACAATGATCCATGGGAGAGCTTGTTCGAGTCTTTCCGCTGGTGATGTCACCTTTCTCCTGGCGGTATACTCCAATGGGAAGCCCCTTGACTTCAGGTCCTCAGCCGCCTCGTCTGCATGCTCGTATGTAACCGGGCCATTTTCCAGAAATACCCGCATTTTTGCCGGGAATGGTGTTTGGAAGCGAATACCCTTCTCTTTGAGTGCTTTCTTAATGGGGGCGTATTCTTTCCTTCTTTTCAGTATCTCTCCCACGTAGTCATGATCAATGAACACTCGTTGGCCTTGGAAGTTAACAGGCTTTTTCCAGGTTGCAGGTAAGACTTTCTCTTTGACTGAGAATTTTAGGAACCGTACTACTATGGATCTTGGTGGGGCGCCGCTGGGGGGTTTTGAGGCCAGAGCTCGGTGTGCTATCTCGATTCCCAGGTCAGTGTCGTCTTCAAGTATGCCCTTGAATAGACCCTCCACGAAGTTGGGCATAGAGTCTTTTTCTGCGCCCTCTACTACGTTATAAAGTCTAATGTTGTTTCGACGTGAGAAACCTTCGAGTTCTGTCACTCCTTGACTGCTGAGTTCCATGTGTCTGTTTCCCCAATGCGCTGTTCTGCGTCCCACATTCTTGTAGATATGCTGTGAAGTTCTAATTTGTTTTCTTCCAGTTTCTGGTTAATGTCCTTCTCGAACTCGTTTAGTTATTTTCTTACATCTTCTCGAAGTTCCTCTCGTAAGCCTGTGAGCGCCTCGCGGAATTCCTCCTTCATCACCTCACGAAATGAGGGTTCTTTTGCTGCTGCCATCTTATTTGCGCTAGAATTAGCCATTTCGGGTTCATTGTTGTTACGGGCTGTTGTTGTAGCTCCGCGACCTTTTCCTATTTTCCCCTTTCCCATTTTGGGTAAGTTATTATACTGCTCAGTGTAAATACTTCAATTTAGGGGGGGGGGGGGGGATACCCAACCGATGTGCAGTACGAAGAACTAGGCAGCCATTTCCTTCCGTCACCGGAAGCCCGAAAAAGGATGAGGGTGAGACATTTTTACTAATCTGCCAGAGAACCAGTTCAGATGTAAGTATAACTTTGTATGAGTGAAGCCTTTAATGAGACTGAAGCCTTTAATGCTTTAATATTTAATATTGCTCGGCCCTCTTTATTCATATTCATTATATAAATAGGCCCGTTTAATTTTGTCTGGCATACAAATACAATTGTTTTGCTTACCTTAAGTGTCCACAGCAGCAGAGCCAATACAATTCATAGTTTGAAGAACAAACATCACTGTGCCAATTCATATCTTGCAGTAAAACTATAAATATGACTATTATCTAAAGAGAAGAAAGGTTTAATATTAAAAAAGGTTATCCTACTTAGAAAATGGTCCTGATCACATAGGCCTACACAACTGAATTCATTACATTTTTCAGTCATTTTAACGTACCCCCTTTTCCTCCCCAATTACGATCTTGTCTCATTGCTGCAACTCCCCAGGTCGAAAGTCAAGCTAAGTGTCCTCCGAAACGCTTCTTAAACACCCGCTCGCTTAACCCGGAAGGCAGCTGCGCCAATGTGTCAGAGGACACACCCACCACCAGGAGTCGCTGGAGCGCGATGAGCCAAGTTGTGTGCCGCCTTAAGGGACCCCCTGGTCACGTCCGGTTGTGACACAGGGACCCCGGTAGTGACGCCTCAACACTGCGATGCAGTGCCTTTAGACCGCTGCGCCACTCGGGGGTTTCATGTCGTTCTACTCAATACCACTTACTTGACCAAACCGGGAGGTTAAAGTCGTTAAAGTATTTCATTATTTAGCTGTGTATTTCGGATGGAATCAAGGCATTAGAATGTACCAAAGGCCACCAAAATAGAGCTCGTTCTGCCATTCCCCCCCTCGTTCTGTTACTTGCCAAGGGAGTAACTGCCAATGCTGAAAGAATGGTTGAAGCTGGTTTTCTATACAGAGATTTGTACGAATCCTTTATATTCCACTATTATGACTGCTGCATATGGCTATCTGACTCATCTGTCTTCAAAAGGTGATCCAGTCAGTACATTGTCATTCATTTTAACCGCACAGAGCTCTCTCTCATTCTCTCCCTGCCTCTCCCTCCCTGCCTCTCCCTCCCTCCCTCCCTCCCTCCACATTCTCTCAGATGCTTGAGATGAATGAGTGTAGCTTCATTCAGCTGTAATGAAGGCTACAGAGAACACAACAAGGAAATCCTGAAAAATGAATACAAAGAAATAGAAAGGAAAGAAATAGAAAAGAGAGAGAGAGAGAGAGAGAGAGAGAGAGAGAGAGAGAGAGAGAGAGAGAGAGAGAGAGAGAGAGAGAGAGAGAGGAAATGACACCGGGGTAGGGGGAGGAGCAGATATTGATATGGGGAGAGAGAAGATGGTATAGAAAAATGAGAAGAGGCGATGAAGAGAAAGAGAGACAGAGGGAAAGAAGTTGAGAGAAAAATAGAGACACACATGTACACGCTATAGTGAGTGGTTATCACTCAGATTCTGTCTGATTCTTCAGAAACCTGCCAGCCGGTCTGCAACATAACCACTACTATTGCACCTTCCAGGTCAAATCTCTCCCCACTCCCCCCTACTCCCTCCACCCCTCGCTCCCTGTTTCTTCCCCCCTCCCTCCTTCCCTCTCTCACAAGAAAGAACATCTCTGATGCTCCCTTCTACGATCCCCACTACTTCCAATGTCATCTCTGAACTTGCCTTTCTCCCTTTCTTTATGTCTTCTCCCTGCCTCTCCGCTCTCCCCTTTCTGTTTGCTCTGCGGTGCTCTGTCCATCTCTAGTCCTCATTTCCCTCCTTGTCTCTCAAGTGCTGTCTTTGATCTCCTGCAATCTTAAGTCAAGCCCACACACACACACACACACACACACACACGGCACTGCAGAGATGGATAGCTGCCGTCTAATGGCCTCCTGACCAATTCTGCTATTTTGTGTGTTGTTGTTTTTTTACGCTGATCTCAACTTTTTTTTGTACAAAGTACTTCTGACATCATTTCCTATGTCCCGAAAACAGCTTCTGGACATTAGAAGAGCGATCACTAACCTTGCCTTGAATGAAGATTTCTACTTCAACGAGTCGGCAGCTGTGGATGTACTGCTCCTCCAGGACCAGGTCCTACACCCGGGTCACTCGAAAGAGGGAGGTACAGCTCCCGGACGAGACCAAATCGACGAATAGAACTAAACCGCCTCTACCCTTCTATTGGCGAATATATAAAAATCACTGGAGAACAAACTGGACGAGCTCTGTTGGAGACTATCCTATCAACGGGACCTGAAGTACTGTAATACCCAATGTTTCTCAGAGTCGTGGCCGAATAAGGACATGGATAATATACATCTAGCTATTTTTTCTATGCATCGTCAAGACCGAATGACAGCTTCGGGTAAGGTTAAGGTGTGTGTCTCTTTGTTAACAACAGCTTGTGTGCCAATCTCTAATGTTAAGGAATTCTCAAGGTTTTGCTCGCCTGAGTTAGAATACCTCACCATAAACTACAGGCCATACTACAGTATCTACCAAGACAGTATTCATCTATAATTTTTGTAGCTGTTTCTTTACCACCAGAAACTGATGTTGGCACTAAGACAGCACTCAACGAGCTGTATAGGGCCATAAGCAAACAAGGAAATGCACATCCAGAGGCGGCGCTCCCAGTGGCTGATGATTTTAATGCAGGGAAACTGAAATCTGTTTAACCTCATTTCTACCACCATGTCACGTGTGTAACTAGAGGTGAAACAACTCTAGATCACCTTTACTCCACGCTCAGAGACGCATGCAAAGCTTAACTCTATTCTCCTGATTGCTGCTTACAAGCAAAAAGTCAAACAGGAAGTACCAGTGACGCGCTCAATACGGAAGTGGTCCGGTGAAGCAAATGCTAAGCTACAGGACTGTTTCGCCAGCACAGACTGGAATATGTTCCGGGATTCATCCGGTAACATTGAGGAGTTCACAACATCAGTCACCAGCTTCATTAATAAGGGCTTGTCACGTCGTCGTATTGAGGAGACCGAAGCGCAGCGTGGTGTGAATGCATGATTTAATAATGAAAAGACAGAAAACTCGAAGTACACTAAAACAAACAAACTAACAAACTAACAAACTAACAAGACGAACGTGACTGCTAAAGAAACACTGTGCTAACAAGCAACATCACATAGACAATAACCCACGAACCCAAACTGGAAAATGGCAACCTCAATAGGTTCCCCAATCAGAGACAACGATAAACAGCTGCCTCTGATTGGGAACCAATCCAGGCCACCATAGACCTACAATATGTCTAGACTAGACACACACACCTAGACACACCTAGACATACAAAACCCTAGATGAGACAAAAACACACTTCCCACCCTCGTCACACCCTGACCTAACCAAAATATATAAAGAAAACAAAGAATACTCAGGTCAGGGCGTGACAGTACCCCCCACAAAGGTGCGGACTCCGGCCGCAAAAACCTAATCTAAAGGGGAGGTTCCGGGTGGGCCTCTTTCACGGCGGCGGCTCGGGTGCGGGATGTGTACCCCTCTCTACCTCAGTCTTGGCCCACTTGGCCCACCCTCGCAGCGGGCCCCAGACTGAAGATCATCGTAGAGGGCGCCACTGGACGGAAAGGCGCCTCTGGACTGAGGAGCGGCTCTGGCAGCTCCGGACAGGAGGGCGACTCCGGCATCGCCGGCGTGACAGGCGGCTCAAGCAGCTCCTGGCTGGCTGACGACTCTGGCAGCTCCTGGCTGGCTGACGGCTCTGGCAGCTCCTGGCTGACAGATGGCTCAGGCAGCTCCTGGCTGGCTGACGACTCTGGCAGCTGCTGGCTGGCTGACGGCTCTGGCAGCTCCTGGCTGGCTGACGGCTCTGGCAGGTCCTGGCTGACAGATGGCTCTGGCAGCTCTTGGCTGGCTGACGACTCTGGCAGCTCCTGGCTGGCTGATGGCTCTGGCAGCTCCTGGCGGACTGACGGCTCTGACATAACCCACGAACCCAAACTGGAAAATGGCAACCTCAATAGGTTCCCCAATCAGAGACAACGATAAACAGCTGCCTCTGATTGGGAACCAATCCAGGCCACCATAGACCTACAATATGCCTAGACTAGACACACACACCTAGACATACAAAACCCTAGATGAGACAAAAACACACATACCACCCTCGTCACACCCTGACCTAACCAAAATATATAAAGAAAACAAAGAATACTCAGGTCAGGGCGTGACAGTGCATCGATAAGTGCATCCCCACAGTGACCGTATGTACATATTCCAACCAGAAGCCATAGATTACAGGCAACATCCGCACTGAACTAAAGGCTAGAGCTACCGCTTTCAAGGAGTGGGACACCAATCTGGACGATTATAAGAAATCTCACTATGACCCCCTACAATCAAAATATCAATACGGCAGGTCTTGCAAACTACCAGGGAAACCCAGCCGCGAATGGACCAGCGCCACAAGCCTACCAGACAAGTAAATTCCTTCTATGCTCGCTTTGAGGCAAGCAACATTGAACCATGCATGAGAGCACCAGCTGCTCCGGATGGCTGTGTGATCTTGCTCTATATAGCTGATGTGAGTAAGACCTTTGGTATTTGGTATTTTATTAGGATCCCCATTAACTGTTGCAAAAGCAGCAACTCCTCTTACTGGGGTCCACACAACATAATACAGAACATTAATAGACAAGAACAACTCAAGGACAGAACGACAAACATTTTTTGAAGGCACATGTAGCCTACATATCAATTCATACACACAAACTATCTAGGCAAATAGGGGAGAGGCGATGTGCCGCGAGGTGTTGCTTTATCTTTTTTTTGAAAGCAGGTTTGCTGTTTATTTGAGCAATATGAGTTCCATGCAATAATAGCTCTATATAATACTGTACACTTTCTGGTGGCATATCTGGTGGGGCAATTGTGTGTGTCAGAGCTGTGTGTAAGTTGACAATGCAACAATTTGGGATTTTAAACACATTCATGTTTCTTATTAAAAGAAGAAGTGATGCAGTCAGTCTCTCCTCAACTCTTAGCCAAGAGAGAATGGCATGCATAGTATTTATATCAGCCCTCTGATTACAATGAAGAGCAAGACGTGCCGCTCTGTTCTGGGCCAGCTGCAACTTAACTAGTTCTTTCCTTGTAGCACTCGACCACACAACTGGACAATAAGATAAGATGAACTAGAGCCTGCAGAACTTGCTTTTTGGAGTGTGGTGTCAAAAAACAAAAAACAGGTTAACATTCACAAGGAACACATGCCTGAAAGTGCTGTTCATAACTACAGCTCAGCGTTCAACACCATAATGCCCTCAAAGCTCATCACTAAGCTAAGGACCCTGGGACTAAACAACTCCCTCTGCAACTGGATCCTGAACTTCCTGACGGGCCGCCCTCAATGGGTGAGGGTAGGCAACAACACATCTGCCACGCTGATCCTCAACACGGGGACCCCCCAGGGGTGCGCGCTTAGCCCCTCGCTGTATACCCTGTTTACCCAGGACTGTGTGGCAGCGCACAGCTCCAACACCATCATTACGTTTGGACATGACGGTGGTTGGCCTGATCACCAACCATGATGAGACAGCCTATAGGGAGGTCAGTGGCCTGGCAGTGTGTTGCCAGGACAACAACCTCTCCCTTAACTTGAAAAATGAGCTGATCGTGGGCTACAGGAAGGAAACAGAGGGCTGAGCACACCCCCATCCACATCGACGGGTCTGTAGTGGAGCGGGTCGAGAGCTTCAAGTTCCTTGGTGTCCACATCACTAAGGAATTATCACGTTCCACACACCAACACAGTCGTTAAGAAGGCACAACAACTTCTGTTCCTCATCAGGAGGCTGAAAAGATTTGGCATGGGCCCTCAGATCCTCAAAAATCACGACTGAGAGCATCTTAACTGGCTGCATCGCCGCTTGGTATAGCAACTGCTTGACATCTGACAGCAAGGCGCTACAGAGGGCAGTGAGTACGGACCGGTACATCACCGGGGCCAAGCTCCCTGCCATCCAGGACCTCTATTCCAGGCGGTGTCGGAGGAAGGCCCTAAAAAATGTCAAAGACTCCAGTCATCCAAGTCATACTGTTTTCTCTGCTACCACACGGCAAGCAGTACCGATGCACCAAGTCTGGAACCAACAGGACCTGAACAGCTCCTCTATTCCTTGTGTTATTATTTTTCTCTATGCATTGTTGAGAAGTAAACATTTCAATATTAGTCTACA